>NW_011482256.1:10104-10861 GCF_000754665.1 Bison bison bison
CCATCTAATAATAGTAAAAAAAAAAAAAAAAAGTAATGAATCAACTTTCATTGATGAATCTTTAGGCTCTGTGGTACATACCTGAAATATGTGATTTACTTCTAATAATCCCTGTTTCACAGAGGAAGCACAGAGACCTTGATAAGTAACTGACCCAAAGTCATACATCAGTACAAGTAGCAGAAATATGATTTAAACCCAGACATGTCTGATACCACAATTCATGCCTCTAATTGGCATGATTCCAACAGGTATCATTAATAGAGCTACCTATATGAAGAGTTGTTAATTGTGAGACAGAATTCAGGAATCACTAGCATTCCTTTCAGAGAAGGCAATGGCACCCCACTCCAGTACTCTTTCCTGGAAAATCCCATGGATGAAAGAGCCTGGTGGGCTGCAGTCCATGGGGTCGCTAAGAGTCGGGCATGACTGAGCGACTTCACTTTGACTTTTCACTTTCGTGCATTGGAGAAGGAAATGGCAACCCACTCCAGTGTTCTTGCCTGGAGAATCCCAGGGATGGGGGAGCCTGGTGGGCTGCCATCTATAGGGTCACACAGAGTTGGACATGACTGAAGTGACTTAGCAGCAGCAGCAGCATTCCTTTAAAAGACAAGTATTTTTTAATTTGAGCTTTTGAAGCAATATATCAATATTTCTTTATATCTCTAAAATTAGTAAATATATATGTATATATATATGACACATATATATGTCATATATAAATAGATAGATACATGGGCTTCCCCAGTGG
>NW_011482256.1:10961-11861 GCF_000754665.1 Bison bison bison
TCCTTCCAACTCAGCCTTAGAAATTAAAAAAATTTTGTTCTCAACAGGTTGTTACCTACCTTCAACTCCTCAGAAAACACCAAGGACAAGAAAAGATCTCAATCAACACCTCACAACACTTTAGTGAAGACAACATCATTACAAGGACAAATTTCACCTATCTTTATTATTTTTAACTAATTTATTTTTTAATTGAAGGATAATTGTTTTACAGAATTTTGTGTTTTTTTTTTTTTTCTGTCAAACATCAACATGAATCAGCCATAGTTCACCTATCTTTAAAATATCACTTCATTACAACCAACCTCCCATGTAGCATAGCCTCTAACCTTGAAAAATACACAAATGCATGCTTTCATCCAAGAAAATTTGGTGGTTTCAAGCAAAAGACTAATCCAAGATGGATCTAAAAGATAGTAGCAAAGAACTGAGCCACTGAGAGAACCAACAATCTACTTTTCAAATTTTGTATTCAATGGTTACATGTGTGCTCACTCGCTCAGTCATGTCTGACTCTTTGCGACCCCATAAACTGCAGCCCACCAGGATCCTCTGTCCATGGGATTCTCCAGGCAAGGATACTGGATTGGGTTGCCATGCTCTCCTCCAGGGGATCTTCCCAACCCAGGAATCGTACTGGGGTCTCCTGCATTGCAGGTGGATTCTTTACCAACTGAGCTATCAGGGAAGCTCAATCACCTGAAGGAAATGTTAAAAAAAAAGCTTTCACTTGGGTGCCCCAAGGAACCCTGTGTCATTCCTTGAATCACCTGATCATTAACTACTGTTTTGACAGTTGCTCAGGTGATTCTGCTTCCCTGGGGGCTCAACAGTAAAAGAACCCGCCTGCTAATGGAGGAGGCACGGGATTGATCCCTGGCTTGGGCATATCCCCTGGAG
>NW_011482256.1:14809-15068 GCF_000754665.1 Bison bison bison
GGTTCTGAACAAGACCCTTTTGGTTTTACTCTGTCCATGGGATTCTCCAGGTAAGAATACTGGAGTGGGTTGCCATGCCCTTCTTCAGGGAATCTTCCTGACCCAGGGATCGAACCCACGACTCTTAAGTCTTTTCCATTGGCAGGCAGGTTCTTTACCACTAGTACCACATGGAAAGCTTCAACAGATATTTAATTATTTTAACCGATTCATTAATAGAGTTCAGAAACCAGCTTAATACTGTTCCTAAGTGGCTGTC
>NW_011482257.1:0-512 GCF_000754665.1 Bison bison bison
AAAACCCTGTAGTTAGTACCGACTACATAGGAAGGGGCCTATAGATCTTGAGAAATATAAGCTGGACCAAGAAACTATCTGAAAATGAACTGACCCCACACTGCCCACAACACCACCAGAGAAAGTCCTAGATGTATTCTTACTATTTTTATGATCATTCTTATCTTTTTATTTTCCATTTTTTTCTTTCTTTAACTTTTTAAAAAAAATTTAAGTCCTTTATTACTCCTTTAATTTTCATTTTTATAACCTATTACTTTTCAAAAAAAAGGACTATTTTTTAAAGCAAACTTCATATATATGTATATTTTAATAACTTTTGTGACTTTGATTTTCTTCTTCTTCTTTTCTTTAATATTGTATTTTTGAAAATCCAACCTCTACTCTAGAATTTTAATCTTTGCTTGTTGGTATTTGTTATCAATTTTGTACCTTTAAGAACCCAATCTTCAGTACTCATTTTTACTTGGGAGCGAGATTACTGGCTTGACTGCTCTCTCCCCCTTTGGACT
>NW_011482257.1:4499-5581 GCF_000754665.1 Bison bison bison
GAAATATACCATGTTCATGGATTGGAAGAATCAATATAGTGAAAATGAGTATACTACCCAAAGCAATCTATAGATTCAATGCAATCCCTATCAAGCTACCAACGGTATTTTTCACAGAGCTAGAACAAATAACTTCCCAATTTGTTTGGAAATACAAAAAACCTTGAATAGCCAAAGCTATCTTGAGAAAGAAGAATGGAACTGGAGGAATTAACCTGCCTGACTTCAGGCTCTACTACAAAGCCACAGTCATCAAGACAGTATGGTACTGGCAGAAAGACAGAAATATAGCTAAATGGAACAAAATAGAAAGCCCAGAGATAAACCCACGCACCTATGGACACCTTATCTTTGACAAAGGAGGCAAGAATATACAATGCAGAAAAGACAATCTCTTTAACAAGTGGTGCTGGGAAAACTGGTCAACCGCTTGTAAAAGAATGAAACTAGAACACTTTCTAACACCATACACAAAAATAAACTCACAATGGATTAAAGATCTAAACAGCAGATCAGAAACTATAAAACTCTTAGAGGACAGCATAGGCAAAACACTTTCCGAAATGAATCACAGCAGGATCCTCTATGATCCACCTCCCAGAATATTGGAAATAAAAGCAAAAATAAACAAATGGGATCTAATTAAAATTAAAAGCTTCTGCACAACAAAAGAAACTATAAGCAAGGTGAAAAGACAGCCTTCAGAATGGGATAAAATAATAGCAAATGAAGCAGCTGACAGACTACTAATCTCAAAAATATACAAGCAACTCCTGCAGCTCAATTCCAGAAACATAAACGACCCAATCAAAAAATGGGCCAAAGAACTAAATAGACATTTCTCCAAAGAAGACATACAGATGGCTAACAAACACATGTAAAGACGCTCAACATCACTCATTATCAGAGAAATGCAAATCAAAACCACAATGAGGTACCATTTCACGCCAGTCAGAATGGCTGTGATCCAAAAGTCTACAAGCAATAAATGCTGGAGAGGATGTGAAGAAAAGGGAACCCTCTTACACTGTTGGTGGGAATGCAAACTAGTACAGCCACTATGGAGAACAGTGTGGAGATTC
>NW_011482257.1:9103-10066 GCF_000754665.1 Bison bison bison
GGAGAAGGCAATGGCAACCCACTCCAGTACTCTTTCCCGGAAAATCCCATGGATGGAGGAGCCTGGTGGGCTGCAGTCCATGGGGTCACGAAGAGTCGGACATGACTGAGCGACTTCACTTCACTTTCAACCATTCAGAAGGAAATGGCAACCCACTCCATCATTCTTGCCTGGAGAATCCCAGGGACAAGGCAGCTTGGTGGGCTGCCGTCTATGGAGTCACACAGAGTCAGACACGACTGAGAGTCAAATGGGCCTTAGAAAGCATCACTACGAACAAAGCTAGTGGAGGTGATGGAATTCCAGTGGAGCAATTTCAAATCCTGAAAGATGATGCTGTGAATGCTGCACTCAATATGCCAGCAAATTTGGAAAACTCAGCAGTGGCCACAGGACTGGAAAAGGTCAGTTTTCATTCCAATCCCAAAGAAAGGCAATGCCAAAGAATGCTCAAACTACCGCACTATTGCACTCATCTCACATGCTAGTAAAGTAATGCTCAAAATTCTCCAAGACAGGCTTCAACAATACATGAACTGGGAACTTCCAGACGTTCAAGATGGTTATAGAAAATGCAGAGGAACCAGAGATCAAATTGCCAACATCCGCTGGATCATGGAAAAGGGAAGAGAGTTCCAGAAAAATATCTATTTCTGCTTTATTGACTATGCCAAAGCCTTTGACTATGTGGATCATAATAAACTGTGGAAAATTCTGAAAGAGATGGGAATACCAGACCACCTGACCTGCCTCTTGAGAAACCTATATGCAGGTCAGGAAGCAACAGTCAGAACTGGATATGAAACAACAGACTGGTTCCAAATAGGAAAAGGAATAGGTCAAGGCTGTGTACTGTCACCCTACTCATTTAACTTCTATGCAGAGTACATCATGAGAAACGCTGGGCTGGAAGAAGCACAAGCTGGAATCAAGATTGCCAGGAGAAATATCAATAACCTCAGA
>NW_011482258.1:0-651 GCF_000754665.1 Bison bison bison
TATCCAGGTTTTTTTTTTTGTGTGTGTGAAGAATATTATGTTTATACAGTATCTTTGATTGTCTTTCCATTTATTTCCTTACAGCTACCACTCTGACATGGCAGTACTGCTTTCAGGAATATATTGTAAGGAAATAAATGGAAAGCTTCTTTTTCATAACAAAAATAATATATATGCTCATAATAATAAAAAGTCACAGGGTGAAAAAAGTAAAATGCTCTGAATTCCCAGCCCCTCCTCAGAGAAAGTGTTAGCACTTTCTTGTGTATTCTAAAACACTTCAGTGCATTTTCAAGCCTTTGTAATACCTATTTCTGCTTTTTCCTCTTTACACACATGGGCTTATACTATACATATACTATTTTGCACTTTGCAGGTTTCATTTAGCATATCTTGTTCATCTTGTGTGAAGAAATATAGACCTACTTCATTTTAGAGAATGATTGTATGATATTTCATCATGTGGATGTGCTGTATTTTATTTAATTAGTTCCTTTTTGGTTAACATTTAAAGTTGTTTTCAGTTCTGTTCTATAATAAACAGTGCTTCAATGAATATCCTTGTATATATATCTTTATGAGCCTAACTTCTAGATTAAATTCCTAGAGGCTACCTTCTAGATAGCATATTGAAAAGCAGAGACATTACTT
>NW_011482258.1:4545-5812 GCF_000754665.1 Bison bison bison
GCTCTAGCTCATGCTTGTACACAAAAGGACAGCCACTTGTAGAGGATGCATGCATGTGACAGTGTATGCCATACATGTAAACTAATGTGATCAGACATGTGAATGGAGATTCGTATCTTTGAAAGTTTGCAACTTGAAGGTTAGTATGTAGGGGACTTAACTAATTTATATGTGTCTCATTTCTAATTTGATAGATTGTTGATATTACTAGGATTGAAGAAAACAATTCAATTTGCTTATGGAAATTTTGCAAATTCCTTTGTCCCAAATCCATCCCTAAAGTCAGATTATTAGGACATGCTGTATGTTTTCCTTGCTATTCCAAAGATTCTCAACCAGTTTGGTAACTAGTTTGTTCTTCTTTTTCTGTATGTATGTAAAATTTCCTGATCACAGTTGGATTTTTCTAGTCTTTTAAAACTAATTGTAGTGAGATTAATTGTTGTTGCTGCTTACATTCTCTGTGACTGAAGAAACCTATTTCTCAGTTTTTCTTTTTTGCTTCTCTTTTTAATTTAAGGTTAAAGCATTATATTCTGTTCATTATTTTCAGGCCCAGCACTAAAAGAATCCCTTTTCCCACACTTCTCTATCAACCATCTTTTACTATTCTTTCCTTCACTTCCTTTATTTTATACAGTCTCCTTTTTCTTTGTCACCCTTAACTTTTTTTTGTTTTCAAAAACAGGAACTGTATGTGACCTGCTTCCTCTTGTGTTTGGAAAAACGCTATCTGCAGATGTCTAAAGCTCTAGAAAAAAATAGGCATATCCAGTTCAAGCAAAGAAAGTATGTTTAGCCAATTTTAGCTTTTTCCTTATTATTTTTTTCTGAATACTAAAGTAATACATGCTTATTTTAATGAGATTGTAAGTATATAAAGTAAAAAAAAAAACAACAGAAAGTCATCCCCACAAAGGGTAATCACTTTTAATGGTTTGTCTCTTTCTAGACCTTTTTCTATTTATGGATATGGTTCCATGTCAGTATATGTAGATTTAGCTTATTATCTTTAACTGCTATGTAGTCTTCTATAGTATGAATGTATCATAATCTATTTCTTTATTGATGTTTAGAGAATCTCCAAGTTTTAACTATTTTAAGTGTGCTTATCCTATGGCTTTGAACATATGTGTACATATTTTTGTAGATTATAGTCTTTTAAGTAAAATTGCTTGGCTAAGGGTTATATACATGTGATAATCTTGATAGGCATTGCAAAACTGCCCTCCAAAAAAAGCTATAGTTGTTGGGGTCCTTTAATGGA
>NW_011482258.1:9376-9971 GCF_000754665.1 Bison bison bison
AATTTATTTATTAGAATGGTTTATTATACATTATATATAATTTATTTATTTAATTTTATTTTATTCATTTATTAGAATGGTTTATTATACATTATGCACATTATTATATACATTATAAATTATACAAGTTTATTATACATTTTATTTTTTGTATTATTTGTGTTATTTTTAATTGGAGTATAATTGCTTTGGGCTTCCCAGGTGGCTCAAACGGTCAAGAATCTACCTGCAATGCAGGAGACCCAGGTTCCATCTCTGGGCCAGGAAGATCCATTGAAGAAGGGCATGGCAAGCCACTCCAATATTCTTGCCTGGAGAATTTCATGGACAGAAGAGCCTGGCTGGCTACAGTCCATGGGATTGCAAAGAGTTGGACACGACTGAGCGACTTAACACACACACATAATTGCTTTACAATATTGTGTTAGTTTCTGCTGTACAACAATGTGAATCAGCAATATGTATACATATATCCCTCCTCTCTTGAGCCTCTCTCCCACCTCAACCTCATCCCATTCCTCTAGGTCATCACAGAGCACAGAGCTGAGCTCCCTGCACTATATAGTAGCTAAAGTACACCATTTTGCATTCCTAC
>NW_011482259.1:0-489 GCF_000754665.1 Bison bison bison
TTAAAGCTATCGTTTTTCCAGTAGTCACATATGGATATAAGAGTTAGACTATAAAGAAGGCTGAGTGCCGAAGAATTGCTGCTTTCAAACTGTGGTGTTGGAGAAGACTTTTGAGGGTCCCTTGAACAGGAAGGAAATCAAACTGGTTAATCCTAAAGGAAATCAACCTTGAATATTCACTGGGAGGATTGGTGCTGAAGCTGAAGCGTCAATGCTTTGGTTACATCAATGCAAAGAGCCAGCTCACTGACAAAAGGAGAAGGGGACGATGGAGGATGAGATGGCATCACTGACTCAATGGACATGAGTTTGAACAAACTCCAGGAGATAGTGAAGGACAGGGAAACCTGATATGCTACAGTTCATGGGATTGCAGAGTCAGACAAGACTTAGCCACTGAACAACATCAACACCATGCTGTACATTGATTGAATTGCTATACATTTTAATAGCAGTTTTATAAATATGACTAAATTTAAATGTACTGCC
>NW_011482259.1:4687-5555 GCF_000754665.1 Bison bison bison
TAAAATTAGAGATACCAAGGGAACATTTCATGCAAAGATGGGCTCAATAAAGGACAGAAATGGTATGGACCTAACAGAAGCAGAAGACATTAAGAAGAGGTAGCAAGAATACACAGAAGCACTATACAAAAAAGATCTTCACAATCCAGATAATCACGATCGTGTGATCACTCACACTCACCTAGAACCAGACATCCTGGAATCCTGCCGGGGTCCAGCCCCAGCTGATGCAGGGTATTCGAAGGAGAGACAGCCTAGGCGACTATTTATATGTTAATTAGAGATATAAGAGTAATAGAATGAGGATAGCTCAGTAGGAAAATTCAGTGGAGAAAAGAAGCTGAGTAGCTTGGTTTAAGTGGAAAATCAATATAACCTGTGACACCAGGTTAGCTCTGATCACGGAGGCCACAGGCGCCCTCTCGAAGTGGAAGGTGCCCCACCTTAGACACCTTCTTGAGTGGGTCTTAGAAGCCCAGGCAAATAAATGGTTGCAGAGGATATCCGTGCTCCAGATGGAGACTTCAGCCAGAATGTGAAAAAAACGACATAGGGAGACCAAGCGTTGGTGAGCAAGGCCCGTAGCTTTATTTTCAACAAGGGCTTATATACCCTAAGTTACACATAGAGGATAATAGGGGATGCAAAGTCAGCAGTTTTTGATCCTTATCAAAAACCAAGGTTTCTTTCCTGCAAATTTATCGTATACAAATGGTTTAGGTGATTTACATCATCTTCTGGCCAGAAGGCCTATTAACATTTTATGACTCTTGACAAAGACTTATCAACAAAGACTTATTTTCTCTAAGAGTAATTATTTTAAAGTTTGGCGCCATCTTCTGAAGATAAAATTGCATTCCTATAGGGC
>NW_011482259.1:9766-10330 GCF_000754665.1 Bison bison bison
GATTAAAGATCTAAGCGTAAGACCAGAAACTATAAAACTCCTAGAGGAGAACATAGGCAAAACACTCTCTGACATATATCACATCAGGATCCTCTATGGCCCACCTCACAGAATATTGGAAATAAAAGCAAAAATAAACAAATGGGACCTAATTAAACTTAAAAGCTTCTGCACAACAAAGGAAACTATAAGCAAGGTCAAAAGACAGCCTTCAGAATGGGAGAAAATAATAGCAAATGAAGCAACGGACAAACAACTAATCTCAAAAATATATAAGCAACTCCTACAGCTCAATTCCAGAAAAATAAATGACCCAACCAAAAAATGAGCCAAAGAACTAAATAGACATTTCTCCAAAGAAGACATACAGATGGCTAACAAACACATGAAAAGATGCTCAACATCACTCATTATCAGAGAAATGCAAATCAAAACCACTACGAGGTACCATTTCACACCAGTCAGAATGGCTGCAATCCAAAAGTCTACAAACAATAAATGCTGGAGATGATGTGGAGAAAAGGGAACCCTCTTACATTGTTGGTGGGAATGCAAACTAGTACA
>NW_011482260.1:0-1641 GCF_000754665.1 Bison bison bison
CCAGGAACAAATAAAACTTAAGTAGGTGGTAACATCTATGTCTATTGTATTTCAATCAATCTAATTTTCTCTCAAATACCCTATTTTGGGTATTAGAAAAGGAATCCAATAGTTACTCCAAAATTCGGGAAATGAAAATGGATATCTTTCTACAATTTAGGGAATGCTATGCATACTGTGCTTTCTGGTGCTTAAGAACTCTTTCTCTCTCTCAGCACATACACACAAATCACACACAAATACACACACATGTGCTAAATAGCAGAACTACAGGCTAGGCAACTAAGCCATCCTAACTCCTTTTCTTTCAAAATTCTTAATAACCACTAAATATGACATGCAGTTCTAGCATCCCTAACCATGCCACTTAGTGCCATTTAAATTTGTCAGAGAAGAATTTACAAGGGAAAAATGGAATAGAACAACTAAGGTGTCATGATGGTTAATTTAATGTGTCAACTTGACTGGTCACTGGGTACCTAGATCAAGCATTACTTCTGAGGGTGTCTGTGAGAATGTTTCTGGATGAGATTAGCATTTGAATTGGTAGTGAATAAAGATCTCTGCCCTGCCCACACTACCCCTTACCAGTATAAGCAAGCACTATCAAAGGAAATACAAATTATCTCTTTTCTTGACCTGGGATGTCTACCTTCTGCCCTCAGGCATTGTAGCTCCTTCTCTGGCAGCTTCTTCATTCTCAGTCCTTTGGATTCAGACTGAACTGTACCATGGTTTTCCTGGTTCTCCAGCTTGCAGATGGCATATTATGGCATATCTCAGCCTCTATAATAAAAAATATCCTCTTATTTGTCTTTTTTTCTGAAATTTCAGCCTCGAGATGAAAAGAAAAGATTCTAGAAAGAGTTGCCATTCATCCATTCCAGAAGAGGTCTCCTGACAGGACTGATAGAGGTTCCTACTTGCTTTCTGAATCACAGATCCCCATCTCCCTTAGTGTTAGTATCACCAAATTGATCACTGCACATGACCACCAAGAATAAGAACTATAGTTTTCAATCTCCCTTATATTCATAGGTAGCCAGATGACAAAGTCTGTGCTAAGGACAAGTGATAAGGGGTGATGTATGAAATTTCTGGGATATACCATTAAAGTTACCAAACACACCCTTTCTTTCTTCTTTATTCTATTATTTGGAATATGTTCAAAATGATATTTTGTGTACCAATCATATGGGAAACATCCTACTGTTGGCAGAGCAAAAATAATGATTCTAGAGCCATGGATCTCTCACATCAAAATCATTAAAAATAGTAACTGATTTTAGAAGATTTTCACTAGAAATAGATGAATTATATAGGCAAAATGTTGGTGAATATATAGAATATTAGAACAAAAACAACAATAATAAACTTTATCAAACACTCAAAAGTAGAAAACATAAACTATCTTTAGTTATACAAGGAAGATTTACAAATTTGACTGGATACTGGGTCACGAAGTCCTTAACAGAACTATAATAATATGTAACATTCACACTACAGTCTCTGACTATGATGTGAATAAATCAGAAACTAACATTTAAGATTTTTTTAAATTAACAAATGCATTGCTAAATAAATCATTGTTTAAATAAAAAATTCCAATGGAAATAATGAGATTCTTATAGTTGAATATTA
>NW_011482260.1:4683-6296 GCF_000754665.1 Bison bison bison
GATGGTGATTGCAACCATGAAATTAAAAGGCGCTTACTCCTTGGAAGGAAAGTTATGACCAACCTAGACTGCATAATAAAAAGCAGAGACATTACTTTGTCAACAAATGTCCATCTTGTCAAGGCTATGGTTTGTCTAGTAGTCATGTATGGATGTGAGAGTTGGACTATAAAGAAAGCTGAGCACCGAAGAATTGATGCTTTTGAACTGTGGTGTTGGAGAAGACTCTTGAGAGACCCTTCAACTATAATGAGATCCAACCAGTCCATACTAAAGGAGATCAGTCCTGGGTGTTCATTGGTAGGACAGATTTTGAAGCTGAAATTCCAGTATCTTGGCTACCTGATGCGAAGACATGACTCCTTTGAGAAGACCCTGATGCTGGGAAAGATTGAGGGCAGGAGAAGGGGACAACAGAGGATAAGATGTTTGGATGGCATCGCTGACTCAATGGACATGAGTTTAGGTAGATTCTGGGAGCTGATGATGGACAGGGAGGCCTGGATTGCTGTGGTTCATGGGGTCACAAAGAGTCAGATATGACTGAGTGACTGAACTTGAACTGAACTGAAGATAAGTTGGAAACAGTATTGGTTTTGTGCTACAAGATCTGACAAAAGGGGTGGTAGCATATATCCATCTCCCTTTCTAGTTCTGTGACAGATAAAATGTAAGCACTTTGTTTAGGCCAGACAGCTGGATGTTCTCATGATTTTTCACATACTACACTGAATTAGAGAGTATGCAAGAACTCCTCAGTAGTGATACTAGAAGTAAGGGTAGGAAGTGTTTTTTCCCATTAACAGTAACCTATGAAGACTGTACCTGTGATGAGATTCTGGCTGTGGGGATGTTGCCTTTATTTCTGTGTTCTGATTCTTACTATTCCAGAAATTGATTCTGTGTGCCAAAATGATAGCTTTTGACTGATTCTTTTTTCTGCTTCCACTGCCCAGAGATTTTAATCTATTGGTTAAAATCAAAGACTCTAGTCTGTTCCATTAATCTATGTGTCTATTTTTATTCCAATACAATATCAAAATAGAAAAATAGATCAATGTAACAGAGTAGAACACTCAGAAATATACTCCCATAAATATAGTCAACTGATCTTTGAGAAAGAACAAAGTTGATACATTAGAGCAAAGATAGTCTTTCCAACAAATGGTGCAAAAAAAAAAAAAAAAAAGACTCTAGACACAGACTTTTCAAACTTCAAAAAAAAAAAATAAATAAAACTCAGAATGGATGACTATATAATGTAAAATGCAGAGCTATAAAGCTCCTAGAAGATAACAAAGGAAAAAACCTAGATGATCCTGGATGTGGCAATTCCTTTTTAGATACAACCTTAAAAACACCATCCATGAAGAAAATAATTGATAAGTTGTACTTCATTACAGTTAAAACCTTTTTCTCTGTGAAAGACAATATCAAGAGAATAAGAAAACAAGCCACACAAACCGATAAATTATTTGCAAAGACACATCTAATAAAATACTGTTATAGAATGGCATTGAAACATGTGTAATATCATGTATGAGACGAGTCGCCAGTCCAGGTTTGATGCACGATGCTGGATGCTTGGGGCTGGTGCACTGGGACGGCCCAGA
>NW_011482260.1:9498-10362 GCF_000754665.1 Bison bison bison
CAGTAATGCTGAAGAAGCTGAAATTGAACAGTTCTATGAAGACCTACAAGACCTTCTAGAACTAACACCTAAAAAAGATGTCCTTTTCATTATAGAGGACTGGAAAGCAAAAGTAGGAAGTCAAAAAATACCTGGAGTAACAGGCAAATTTGGCCTTGGAGTACAGAATGAAACAGGGCAAACCAAATAGGGTTTTGCCAAGAGAATGCACTGGTCATAGCAAAAACCTTCTTCCAACAAGACAAGTGAAGACTCTACACACAGACATCACCAGATGGTCAATACCAAAATCAGACTGATTATATTCTCTGCAGCCAAAGTTGGAGAAGCTCTATACAGTCATCAAGAACAAGACTTGAGCTGACTGTGGCTCAGATAGTGAACTCCTTATTGCCAAATTCAGACTTAAATTCAAGAAAGTAGGGAAAACCTCTAGACCATTCAAGTATGACCAAAATCAAATCCCTTATGATTATACAGTGGAAGTGAGAAATATATCCAAGGGATTAGATCTGATAGAGTGTCAGAAGAGTGATGGACAGAGGTTTGTGGCATTGTACAGGAGGCAGGGATCAACACCATCCTTAAGAAACAGAAATGCAAAAAGGCAAATGGTTGTCTGAGGAAGCCTTACAAACAGTCATGAAAAAAAGAGAAGCAAAAGGCAAAGGAGAGAAGGAAAGTTATACCCATTTGAATGGAGAGTTCCAAAGAGTAGCAAGGAGATAAGAAAGGCTTCCTCAGTGATCAAGGAAAAGAAACAGAGGAAAACAATAGAATGGAGATCTCTAGATCTCTAGAGATCTCTTCAAGAAAGTTGGAGATACCAAGGGAACATTTCATGCAAAGATGGGCACAATAAAA
>NW_011482260.1:10462-10733 GCF_000754665.1 Bison bison bison
GTCAATTTTCATTCCAATCCCAAAGAAAGACAAGGCCAAAGAATGCTCAAACTAGTGTGCAATTGCACTCATCTCACACACAGTAAAGTAAGGCTCAAAATTCTCCAAGCAGGCTTCAACAGTATGTGAACTGTGAACTTCCAGATGTTCAAGGTGGATTTAGAAAAGGCAGAGGAATCAGAGGTCAAATTGCCAACATCTCTTGGATCATCAAAAAAGCAAGAGAGTTCCAGAAAAACAGCTACTTCTGCTTTATTGACTATGCCAAAGC
>NW_011482260.1:14520-15015 GCF_000754665.1 Bison bison bison
AATGAATCTTAGGGGAAATAGAAGCATGTTAGCCTTACTGTTCAGGAATAGGTAACTATGAACGGGAAAGCCTCATTTTATTTCTTTCTTTTTTTTTTTTTTTTTTATGTTGTGTAGGTTATAACAAACAAAAACTTCAAAGCCCTTGTCAATCATGGCTGAGAACAGAATCAATTTTGCATTTGCTGTTTTGTTTCAAAAAGCTGAGATAAGAACTTTTCTATGGACTCAGTGAGTATTATGCAAGGTTTGGATTATCCTTGCTTTTTACCTCACCCCACTTTCTGGTATAGACTCTGATGCCAGCTCTTCTATCTTGACTTTGCTCCTATTGTGCAAGAGAGAACACAGCAACCTCTTTCATGATAAGAGACACATAAGCATGTATCTAAGGGCTTCCTTGGTTGCTCAGTTGGTAAAGAATCTGCCTGCAATGCAGGAGACCCAGGTACAATCCCTGGATTGGGAAAATCCCCTGGAGAAGGAAATAGCAAC
>NW_011482260.1:15115-15633 GCF_000754665.1 Bison bison bison
TCCATGGACAGGGCATCCTGGTGGGCTACAGTCCATGGGGTCGCAAAGAATTGGACATGACTGAGATACTCACTTTCACTTTTCAAGCATGTATCTACATCAATGAGGTCAATCCATTGCTTTATACACTTCATACAAATGCTTTCTTCCAGTATCATTAATAAATGGTATGCAATTCATGTGATAGCTGTACAATGAAATTTGAAGTGTGGTTTGTCAAACAGATACCTTTACTAAGAAGCTTTCATTCTCAAAGTGGCATGATGGGTGGTAGGGTGGAAAAATTGTAAGAGACATAGGCTTGGCCTTTAGAAGTCTTCAAATCAAAATAGAGAGATAATAAAAATCAATTCAGTTTAGTTGCTCAATCGTGTCCGACTCTTTGCGACCCCATGGACTGCAGCATGTCAGGCATCCCTGTCCATCATTAACTACCAGAGTTTACTCAAACTCATGTCCATTGAGTCTGTGATGCCATCCAACTATCTCATCCTCTGTCATCCCCTTTTCCTCCCGCC
>NW_011482261.1:0-448 GCF_000754665.1 Bison bison bison
CCGGCCTCCGGCCCAGATCCGGGGGCGGCAGTCAGAGCTGGGTCAGGCCTCAGGACCCCCAGGTGGGCCTCATCTCCTCCTCCCCCAGGTCAGGGGTCTCGGGCGCCCGGAAATTTCCCAGGGGAGTGGGAAGGCTGAGCTCAGCGCAGATGATGGATGCCTTCCTTCTGCGCCTCCTCCCGCCTCCATCTGGACCCTTCACATCCCCTCCTCGGTGCGGGGGAGGGAGAGGACCTTCTCACACACTTGGGGAAGTCACTGCAGGGCCCACCCTGCAGACTTGGGAAGCCGGAAACCCTTCCCTGCCTCCCCACCCCCTTCCTGGTCCCCATCTGCCTCCTCAGAGAACAATCCTGGAGCCGCAAGGGCAGAACCAGGGGGGTCTTGGGGCCAGGATTGGCGGCCCCTGCCAGAGGGGTACCGTGGGTCAAAGCGGAGCTGGCCTCCC
>NW_011482261.1:4372-5527 GCF_000754665.1 Bison bison bison
CTAAAGGCAAAGGAGGAAAGGAAAGATATACCCATCTGAATGCGGAGTTCCAAAGAATAGCAAGGAGATAAGAAAGCCTTCTTCAGTGATCAGTACAAAGAAATAGAGGAAAACAACAGAATGGGAAAGACTGGAGATCTCCTCAAGAAAATTAGAGATACCAAGGGAACATTTCATGCAAAGATGGGCTCAATAAAGGACAGAACGGTATGGCCCTGACAGAAGCAGAAGATATTAAGAAGAGGTGGCAAGGATGCACAGAAAAACTGTACAAAAAAGTTCTTAACGACTCAGATAATCACGATGGTGTGATCACTTACCTAGAGTCAGACATCCTGGAGTGTGAAGTCAAGCGGGCCTTAGGAATCATCACTACGAACGAAGCTAGTGGAGGTGATGGAATTCCAGTTGAACTGTTTCAAATCCTAAAAGATGGTGTTGTTAAAGTGCTGCACTCAATATGCCATCAAATTTGAAAAGCCCCTGTGGCCACAGGACTGGAAAGGTCAGTTTTCATTCTAGTCCCAAAGAAGGACAATGCCAAAGAATGCTCGAACTACTGGACAACCACACTCATTTCCATGACAGTGAGGTCACGCTCAAAACCTTTCAAGCTAGGGCTGAGCATTACGTGTACTGAGAACTTCCAGATGTAAAAGCTGGGTTTAGAAATGGCAGAGGAACCAGAAATCAAATTGCTACCTGTTGGATCATAGAGAAAGCAAGGAATTCCATAAGAACATCTACTTCTGCTTCATTGACTACAAAAAAGCCTTTAACTGTGTAGATCACAACCAACTGGAAAATCCTTAAAGAGATGGGAACACCAGACCACCTCATCTATCTCCTGAGAAACCTGTGTGCAGGTCAAGAAACAACAGTTAGAACCTTACACGGAACAGCTGATTGATTCAAAATTGGGAAAGAAGTATGTTAAGGCTGTTTATCGTCACCCTACTTATTTAACTTATTCAATTCAGTTCAGTCACTCAGTCGTGTCTGACTCTTTTCGACCCCATCGACTGCAGCATGCCAGGCTTCCCTGTCCATCACCAATTCCCGGAATTTACTCAAACTCATGTCCATTGAGTCAGTGATGCCATCCAACCATCTCATCCTCTGTTGTCCCCTTCTCCTCCTGCCTTCAATCTTTCC
>NW_011482261.1:9417-10521 GCF_000754665.1 Bison bison bison
GCCTGCCCAGCACAGGCCTCCCAGGTCTTGCTCAGGCCCCAGGCTGCCGCGTGGCGAGGGTTTCCCTCTGACATTTTTACTAGTCTCAGAAGGAGCCAGGGGATGGAGGTGGACGAGGCCGAGGCGGGTGGAGAAGGGGGCTGCGGGGGACCAACGTGAAGCAGCTGCTGAGTGTCCTGGTGCAGGAGAGAGGCCTGGAGCCCCGGAGCCCATGAGGCCGTGCAGACAGGGCCATTCGGGGTGCCTGGGGCAGCCAGCGGGCAGCCCACCCAGGTGACCCCCAGGGGCCAGAAAGGCCAGGACAGACGGATGGAGGGTCACAGACCTGCAGACAGAGAGAGGAGCAGGGAGGGGGTGTCAGAGCCGGAGGCCAGCCGGCCAGACAGAGGGAGAGACAGAGCAAGAAGGGCGTCAGGTGGGTAGAGAGAGGGGGGCAGAGGGTCCCAGGGCAGGAGGAGCCAGGGCAGCGGGAAGCAGCCTCTGAAGAAGCAGCCGCAGCCTCTGGCCCCAGGGCGGGGGTCAGGCCAGGTCGCCGGGCAGCCGGGCACCCACAAGCATCATGAGCAGCTCTGCGCTCCTGAGGAGAAGTTCTAGGAAACAGGGCCGGGAGAGCCTCCTGAGGTAGGTCCCTCCGCCCAGGCCGGGGCGTGGAGGGCAGGGCAGGGTGCCCGCGGGTGCCTCCCCGGGCGCCTGCGGCTCCGACCCGTGTGTGTGGGCACCCGCCCGCCTGCCCACCGTCTCCTCCGCCGCTGTGTCCTGCCACCAGCTCCACACCCCCTCCGGTGACAAGCACGACCCCAGTGAGGCATCCCCCACCTCCCCTGGTCCTGCTGGCCCCAGGGACCATCAGGTCACCCCTTACTTTGTAGAGGGTGAAGCTGGACTTGGCCCCACATCCCCCGCCCTGGCCGGCCCCTGGCGCACCTGCCCCGGGGGCAGGCACCGCAGGCCGCGTGCACGCTTGGAGTCCGGGCTCCACAGGCGGAAGCCGGGTCGGCGTCCGTGGACTTGGGGCCAGCGCCCTGCCCTCTCTGAGCCTCAGTCTCCTGCTCTGCACAGTAGGGGCATCGCGGCGCCTGCCTCACAGAGTCCTGGAGAGCAAGC
>NW_011482262.1:0-440 GCF_000754665.1 Bison bison bison
TTATCATCTCATTAATTTTTATTTTTATAACATACATTTTCCTATTTTAAAGCACCTTATTTTTAAATAAATTCATTTTATTTCTACATTTCCTATTTTTGCAGTATTGTTTAGTTATAATGCATTTTTCTATGTTTGTTTTCTTGTTTCTATGTTTGATTTTATATTTTTGCTAGTCTAGTTCTTAATATACATTTTCAGTTGGGTATTTATTGGCTTGATTGCTGTCTTCCTTTTTGACTTCTACTTTTATCCTTTTTTTCTTTTTCTTTTCTCTATCTTCTTTTCTATTATAAGTGTGTGAGTTTCTTTGGGTTCTCTTAGCTGTTGAGTGTTTTTTCACCATTAATCTTGGGGTTTTGTCTTCTGTGCTGTGTGGTCTGTGAACTCTTGTTGCTGCAATAAGGGGTTGGGCCTGAACCACTGGGAGATGCAATTAC
>NW_011482262.1:4575-4962 GCF_000754665.1 Bison bison bison
CAGAAATAAAAAGAAAGTGAGAACAGCAATATTTATATCAGAAAACAAAGACTTTAAAATAAAGACCATTACAAGAGACAATGAAGGACAGTACTTAATGATCAATGGATCAATCCAAGAAGATATAACTGCTATAAATATATATGTACCAAACATAGGAGCACCTCAATACACATGGAATATGTTAACAACTATTAATGGGGAACTTGGCAGTAACAAAATAATAGTGGGAGACTTTAATACCCATTCACACCAGTGGACACATCATCTAGAGAGAAAATTAATAAAGAAACACAAGCTTAAAATAATACATTGGACCAGTTTGACCCATTGATATCTACTGGGCATTTCAATCCAAAAAAGTAGATTTCACATTTTTCTAGAGTG
>NW_011482262.1:5062-5477 GCF_000754665.1 Bison bison bison
AGCATTTTTTCTGACCACAACACTAAAAGATTAAAAATCATCTGGAGGGCAAAAAATATAAAAAACACAAACACACACAGGGAAAATGATACACTGCTGAATAACCAAAAAGTCACTGAAGAAATCAAAGAGAAAATGTAAAAAAATACATAGTAGCAAATGACAATGAATACATGATAACTCAAAACATATGAGACAAAATAAAAGCAGTCATAGGAGGAAAGTTTATAGCAATGAAATTCTACCTTAAGAAACAAGAGAAACATCAAATAAGCAACCTTACACTTAAAGAAACCGCAAAAAAGAGAACAAGAAACCCAAAGTTAGTATAAGGAAATAAATCATAAACATTGAGCAGAAGTAAATGAAAAACAAATGAATGAAACAATAGCAAAAACCAATAAAACTGCAAGTT
>NW_011482262.1:7037-8212 GCF_000754665.1 Bison bison bison
TAACATTTCTTAACTCCATACACAGAGATAAACTCAAAATGAATTAAAGATCTAAATGTAAGATCAGAAACTATAGAACTCTTAGAGGAACACATAGGCAGTACACTTGCCGACAAGTCACAGAAAGATCCTTTATGACCCACCTCCTAGAATAATGGAAATGAAAGCAAAAATAAACAAACTGAACCTAATTTAACTTAAAAGCTTTTGCATAGCAAAGGAAACTACCGGTTCAGTTCAGTTCAGTCACTCAGTTGTGTCCAACTCTTTGTGACCCTATAGCCTGTAGCCTGTCAGGTACCTCTGTCCATGGGGATTCTCCAAGCAAGAATACTAGAGTGGGTTGTCATGCCCTCCACCAGGGGATTTTCCTGACCCAAGGATCAAACCCACGTTTCTTATATCTCCCGCATCGGCAGGCAGGTTCTTTACCAATAGCACCACTTGGGAAGCTTGATACTATACATAGAAAACCCCAAAGATAACACTAGAAAATTACTAGAGTTAATCAATGAATATAATAAAGACATAAGACATAGAATTAATACACAGAAATCCCTTGTATTCCTATACACTAACAATGAAAAATCAAAAAGGGAAATTAAGGAATCAATCCCATTCACCATTGCAAACAAAATAATAAAATACTGAGGAATAAACCTACTGAACAGATAAAAATCCTGTATGCAGAAAACTATGACATTCATGAAAGAAATCAAAGATGACACAAACAAATGGAAAGATATACCATATTCTTGGATTGGAAGAATCCATATTGTAAAAATTACTATACTACAAAAAAACAATCTATGGATTCAGTGCAATCCCTATCAAACTGCCAATGGTATTTTTCATAAAACTAAAACAAAGAATCTCATAATTCGTATGGAAACACAAAAGACTTCAAACAACCAAAGCAATCTTGAGAAGGAAGAACAAAACTGGAGGAATCAATTTTCCTGTCTTCAGCCTATTCTACAAAGCTACAGTCATCAAGACAGTATGGTACCAGCACAAAAACAGGAATATAGACCAATATAACAAGATAGAAAGCCCAGAGATAAATCCAGACACCTATGGGCAACTTATCTTTGACAAAGGAGGCCAGAATATACAATGCAGAAAAAGCAGTCTCTTCAATAAGCAGCACTGGTAAAACCAGAAAGCTACACATG
>NW_011482262.1:8345-10353 GCF_000754665.1 Bison bison bison
CTTTAATAAACTAGGAATAAAAAACTACCATATGACCAAGCAATACCACTATTTGGCATGTACCCTGAGGAAACCTGGTGACTCAGTGGTAAAGAATCCGCCTGCAATGCAAGAGCCACAATAGACATGGGTTCAATCCCTGGGTCAGGAAGATCCCCTGGAGAAGGTAATGGCAACCCACTCCAGTATCCTTGCCTGGAGAATGCCCATGGACAGAGGAGCCTGGCAGGCTACAGTTCATATGGCCGCAGAGAGTCAGACATGACTGAAGAAAATTTTTACTCACACACTGAGGAAACCATAATTGAAAAAGACACATGTACCTCAATGTTCATTGGAGGACTATTTATAATAGCTAGAGTATGGAAGCAACCTAGATGTCCATCGACAGATGAATGGATAAAAATCCTATGGTACATATATACAATAGAATAGTACTCAGCATAAAAAGGAACACATTTGGGTTCGTTCTGATGAGATGGATGAACCTAGAGCTTATTATACAAAATGAAGTAAGTCAGAAAGCAAAAAACAAATATTGTATATTAATGCATGGAAAATTATTACTATTACAGTGGTTGACATAATCTAATCTAAATGGATCTTGGATCATTCTGTTCTTAACAGAAAATAAAGATATGAGACTAAAATCATAGAAGTATCCCAGAAGACAATTCAGTCTTACATCTAGCATCTTAGGTTTTAATCAGTTTTGGGCTTCTATGTCCCAATCTAGAGTTAACCAGTCAAAAATACTAGAAACTCTCAAATTCATGATGAGATGGCATTCTTTTAGGTCTAATAGGTCTAATAAGAGTATTAACACCCAAGAAAATAATAAAAATGAGTTATTGTAGAATCCCAAGGAAGGGGTATGATTGGAGCATCCCAAAGTTATAAGAAAAATTTTAATTATTAGTAAAACTTTAATCCATTAAAAAATAATTGCCCCTAATTAAAAAACCTAAGATCTCTTTCAGAAAGTGAATGATTTCTTTAAAAAGCAAACCATGGAGAATTCCCTGTGGTCCAGTGGCTAGGATTCTGTGCTTTCACTGCCAAGGGTTCAGGTTCAATACCTGGTTGGGGAACTAAGATCCTGCAAGCCACATGCAGTGCCAAAAAAAAAAAAGACTATGGTAATCTTTAAAGTGAAATATTACCAATAATTAGAAAGAAATGAACTTTCAAACCAAGTAAGCCTGTGGATAAATCATAAATAATTGTTACTAAGTAATTGAATTAAAAAGGCTACATATTGTATGATTCCAATTATATATTCTGGTAAAAGCAAAACTATAGATGGTTAAAAGATCAGTGGTTGCCAAGGGGGAGGGTGAAGGAATGGATAGGTAGAGTACTGGAGATTTTTAGGTCAGTAAAACTACACTGTAAGATAGTGTAATAGTGGATACAAGCCATCACACATTGTCAAAGTTCATAGAATTGTACAACAAAAAGAATGAACCCTAATGTAAACTAAAGACTTTAGCTAATAAAAATATAGAATTATTGCTTCTTCAATTGTAACAAATGTACCCCATCAGTGGAAGATGTTAATATGTGAAACTGTTAGGGGAAGCACACTGACTGAAACTGTCCACCCTGGCCAGGCACCATAGTAACCATTTGCATGAGTTGTTTTACGACAGGAGGTCCTGCTAAGGAACACAGAACTAATAAGCCACCACCAACTGGAAGAGATCTGGAAAGGTCAAAAGGAGACACCACATGTCTGACCACCTCCCAGAATCCTTCTCTCTGGCATCCATCTTGGCTGAACAAGGCGTGCACCACCAGGAAGGACTCTGAGTCAGAATGATTGGCTAAGGACAACCCAGAAACTAATCCCATCACCATAAAACCTGAGACTGCAAGCCATGGGACTTAGCTGTTCTGCTGGGTTCCCTTACCCTACTGCTCTTCACCCGGGTGCCCTTTCCCAATAAAATCTCTTGCTTTGTTAGCACATGTGTTTCATCAGACAATTCATTTCTGAGTGTTAAGA
>NW_011482262.1:10783-11829 GCF_000754665.1 Bison bison bison
TTTTCTATAAACTTAAAATTTCTCAATATTTTTCATTAATTTAAAAAATTGCAATTATTTAGAAACAAAGCAAAAATCTTCTAAATAACACATAGGTCAAAGAAGTCAGAAAGGAAATTAGAAAATTATCTTTAGTAGGCTTTATTCTAGCTATAGCCCCCAGGATTTCCTGCTTTACTGTAGGGACTGTGAATATTAAGGGCTATCACTTTCATGAATATACTCTTTGTTACATGGCGAAAGAAGCTTTCACATGTAACTAGGTCTACTAATCAGTTAACCTTAACAAACAGAGATTATACAAGTGAGTCAGAACCAATCAGATGAGCCCTTTTAAATCAAAGTTTTCTTTATCTGATAGCAGAAGGGGAACACAGCCTAACAGAGGCAGAAGACATTAAGAAGAAGTGGCAAGAATATACAGAAGAACTATACAAAAAAGATGTCCATGACCCAGATAACCAATATGGTTTGATCACTCACCTAGAGCCAGACATCCTGGAATGTGAAGTCAAGTGGGCCTTTTGTTCAGGATGGGAAGCAGGTTACACTGTGGTGATGGCTGAACAGGTTTTAGAAGAAAAATCTCTCCCCCAGGGAGCTAATGCTCAGCTAACTGAGCTTATGGCTTTGACCCAAGCTCTAGAGTTAAGCAAAGGGCATTGAGTAAATATCTACACTGGTTCTAAGTATATTTATTTGACTTTACATACTCATGCTGCAATATTGAAAGGAAGATAATTTTAAAAGAGAACAGAAGAGCCTATTAAGCATTTCAGAGAGATTGAGAGACTTTTCACTGCTATATATTGTCCTAAAGAAGTAGCTGTTTTGCACTGCAAAGGGAACATTAGGGACAGGAGTAGATAACTGAGAGTAATCAGCTGGCTGACTGGCAAGCCAGAAAGGCCGCACTTTTCAAAACCCCTTCACTGCAATGCCTTTGATCTGGACAAGTCCTGTGAAACAGGAAAAACCACAAAATACTGAGGAAGAATTAGAAAGATATGTGAAAAGAGGAGCAAAGATTACTGATAAAGGATGGG
>NW_011482262.1:11929-13793 GCF_000754665.1 Bison bison bison
ACTTATATGGCAATAAAATGGATAACCTGGAAGAAATGGACAGATCCTTAGAAGAGTTCAATCTTCCAAGACTGAATCAGGAAGAAATAGAAATTATGAACAACCAAATTACAAACATTGAAATAAAAACTGTGATCAAAAATCTCTCCAAAAACAAAAGCCCAGTATCAGATGACTTCACTGTGAATTATATCAAACATTTAGAAAAGAGTTAATGCCTATCCTTCTAAAACTCTTTCAAAAACTTGAAGAGGAAAGAACACTTCCAAACTCTTTCTACAAGGTCACCATCACCCTGATACCGAAACCAGAAAAAGACAACACAGAAAACTAAACTTTAGACCAATATCACTGATGAACATAGATGCAAAAACCCTCTACAAAATTCTAGCAAATAGAATTCAACAGCACATCAAAAAGCTCATACACCATGATCAAGTTGGGTTTATTCCAGGGATTCAAGGATTCTTCAATACACACAAATCAATCAATGTGATACACCACATTAACAAATTGAAAGATAAAAACCATATGATCATTTCAATAGATGCAGAAAAAGCCTTTAACAAAATTCAGAACCAATATATGATTAGAATTCTTCCAAAAATGAGCATAGAAGGAACCTATCTCAATATAGTTAATGTCATATATGATAAGACCACACAAACATTATTTTCAGTGGTGAAAAACTGAAAGCATATCCCCTAAGATCAGGAACAAGACAAGGGTGTCCACTCTCACCACTATTATTCAACATAGTTCTGGAAGTTATAGCTAAAGAAATCAGAGAGGAAGAAGAAATAAAAGGAATCCAGACTGGAAAAGAAGTAAAGCTCTCACTGTTTGCAGATGACATGATACTAAATATAGAAAACCCTAAGGATACTATCAGAAAATTACTAGAGCTAATCAGTGAATTTAGCAAAATCACCAGATACAAAATCAATACACAGAAATCACTTGCATTTCTATTTGCTAACCATGAAAAATCAGAAAAATAAGAAATCAGTCACATTCACCATTGCAACAAAATTAATAAAATATCTAGGAATGAACCTACCTAAGGAGACAAAAGAACTGTATACAGAAAATTATGAGAGACTGATGAAAAAATCAAAGGTGACATAAACAGATGGAAAGATATTCCATGTTTCTGGGTAGGAATAATCAATATTGTGAAAATGAATATAGTAACAAATGCAGTCTACAGATTCAATGTGATCCCTATCAAATTACCAATGTCATTTTTCACAGAACTAGAACAAAAAATTCATATGGAAACACAAAAGACCCCGAATAGCCAAAGCAGTCTTGAGAAAGAAGAATGGAGCTGGAGGATTCACCTTCCTGTCTTCAGATTGTACTACAAAGTTATAGTCACCAAGACAGTATGGTGCTGGCACAAAAACAGAAGTACAGACCAGTGGAACAAGATAGGAAGCCAAGAAATAAGCCCACACTCTTATGGCCACCTTATTTTTGACAAAGTGGCAAGAATATACAATGGTCCAAAGAAAGCCTCTTCAATAAGTGGTGCTGGGAAAACTGGAGAGTTACATGTAAAAGAATGAAATTAGAACACTTCCTAACACCATACACAAAGATAAACTCAAAATGCATTAAAGACCTAACTGTAAGACCAGAAACTATAAAACTCTTAGAGGAAAGCATAGGCAGAACTCTCGATGATATAAATCAAAGCAAGATCCTCTATGACCCACTTCCTAGAGTAACAGAAATAAAAAAAAATAAGTTGTACCTTATTAAATTTACAAATTTTTGCACAGCAAAGGAAACCATAAACAAGGGGAAAAGACAACCCTCAGAATGGGAGAAAATAATTGCAAATGAAACAACTGACAAA
>NW_011482262.1:13893-14305 GCF_000754665.1 Bison bison bison
GAGAAATGCAAATCAAAACTACAATGAGATATCACCTCACACTGGTCAGAATGGCCATTATCAAAAAGTTTATAAGCAATAAATACTAGAGATCATGTGGAGAAAAGGGCACCCTCTTGCATTGTTGGTGGGAACGTACATTGATACAGCCACTGTGGAAGTCAGTATGGAGATCCCTTTTAGAAAACTAGGAATAAAACCAACATGTGACCCAGCAATCCCACTCCTAGGCATATACACTGAGGAAATCAAAATTGAAAAAGACACATATACCCCAATGTTCGCTGAAGCACTATTTACAATAGCTAGAACATGGAAGCAACCTAGATGTCCATCAACAGATTAATGGATAAAGAACTAGTGGTACATATACACAATGGAATATCACTCAGTCATGAAAAGGGACACATTT
>NW_011482262.1:15608-15898 GCF_000754665.1 Bison bison bison
ATTCCACAAAACAACTTCTGAATGTCGGCAGAGGACATCAGGCACCCAGAAAAGCAGCCCATTGTCTTCGAAAGGAGGTAGGAAAAAATATAAAAGACATAAAGAGAGACAAAAGAGGTCAAGATGAGCTCCGTCCCGGGAAGGGAGTCTTAAAAAGAGAGAAGTTTCCACACACCAGGAAACATTCTCACTGCTGAATCTGTGGCGAGCCTTAGAACCTCAGAGGGCAACATAACTGGGAGGACAAATAAATAAGTAAATAAAACCCACAGATTAAGAGCCCAACAGTA
>NW_011482262.1:16804-17606 GCF_000754665.1 Bison bison bison
AGCACAGGCCAGTGTTATTTGCAGTGTCCCTCCCTCCCCACAGCGCGACTGAACAAGTGAGCCTAAAAAAGTGTCCACCACTGCCCCCTTGTGTCAAGGAGGAAATCAGACACTGAGGAGACCAGCAAACAGAAGAACCTAAAACAGAGGGAACCGTCTTGGAAGTGACAAGTGCAATAGATTAAAACCCTGTAGTTAGTATTGAATACATAGGAAGGGGCCTATAGCTCTTGAGAAATATAAGCCAGACCAAGGAACTAGCCGAAAATGAACTGACCCGGCACTGCCCACAACAAAACCAGAGAAAGTCTTAGATATATTTTTACTATTATTTTTAATTAAAAAAAAATTAAGTCCTCTATTACTCCTTTAATTTTAATTTTTATGACCTACTATTACTTTGCAAAAAAAAGAGAGACCCTGTTTTTTAAAGCAAATTTCATATATATATATATATATATATGTTTTATAATTTTTGTGACTTTTTTTCTGTTCTTTAACATTGTATTTTTGAAAATCCAACCTCTTCTCTCGATTTTTAATCTTTGCTTTTTGATATTTGTTATCAATTTTGTACCTTTAAGAACCCAATCTTCAGTACCCATTTTTACTTGGAAGCGAGATTACTGGCTTGACTGCTCTCTCCCACTTTGGACTCTCCTTTTTCTCCACCAGGTCGCCTCTATCTCCTTCCTCATCCTTCTCTTCTCTACCCAACTCTGTGAATCTCTGTGTGTTCCAGATGGTGGAGAACACTTATGGAACTGATTACTGGCTGGATCTGTCTCTCTCCTTTTGATTC
>NW_011482262.1:17942-18305 GCF_000754665.1 Bison bison bison
TTGGTTCCACCTCATCTCATTTGGGTCACCTCTAACTACCTCCTCCCTCTTCTCTTCTCCGTGTAACTCTGTGAACCTCTCTGGATGTCCCTCACTGTGGAGAAACTTTTCATCTTTAACCCAGATGTTTTATCAATGGTGCTGTATAGATGGAGAAGTCTTGAGGCTACTCTAAAAATAAGACTGAAAACCAAAAGCAGGAGGCTTAAGTCCAAATCCTGAGAACACCAGAGAACTCCTTACTCCAGGGAACATTAATTGACAGGAGCTCATCAAATGCCTCCATACCTACATTGAAACCAAGCACCACCCAAGGGCCAACAAGTTCCAGAGCAAGACATACCATGCAAATTCTCCAGAAAC
>NW_011482262.1:19627-19846 GCF_000754665.1 Bison bison bison
CTCCAACACCACAGTTCAAAAGCATTAATTCTTCAGCACTCAGCTTTCTTCACAGTCCAACTCTCACATCCAATGGCCTTGACTAGATGGATCTTTGTTGGCAAAGTAATGTCTCTGCTTTTCAGTATGCAATCTAGTTTGGTTATAACTTTCCTTCCAAGGCGTAAGCGTCTTTTAATTTCATGGCTACAGTCACCATCTGCAGTGATTTTGGAGCCC
>NW_011482262.1:20303-20774 GCF_000754665.1 Bison bison bison
AGACCTCTATAGAGAAAACTATGAACCACTGGTGAAAGAAATCAAAGAGGACACTAATAGATGGAGAAAAATGCCATGTTCATGAATCGGATGAATCAATATAGTGAAAATGAGTATACTACCCAAAGCAATCTATAGATTCAATGCAATCCCTATCAAGCTACCAATGGTATTTTTCACAGAGTTAGAACAAATAATTTCACAATTTGTATGGAAATACAAACAATCTCTAATAGCCAAAGCAATCTTGAGAAAGAAGAATGGAAGTGGAGGAATCAAACTGCCTGACTTCAGGCTCTACTACAAAGCAAGATATCAAGACAGTATGGTACTGGCAAAAAGACCGAAATACAGACCAATGAACAAAATAGAAAGCCCAGAGATCAATCCATGCACCTATGGACACCTTATCTTTGACAAAGGAGGCAAGAATATACAATGGAGAAAAGACAATCTCTTTAACAAGTGGTG
>NW_011482262.1:21593-21956 GCF_000754665.1 Bison bison bison
ACAATAGACAACACAGAAATACAAAGGATCATAAGAGACTACTATCAGCAATTATATGCCAATAGAATGGACAACATGGAAGAAATGGACAAATTCTTAGAAAAGTACAACTTTCCAAAATTGAACCAGGAGGAAATAGAAAATCTTAACAGACACATCACAAGCACAGAAATTGAAACTTTAATCAGAAATCTTCCAGCAAATAAAAGCCTAGGTCCAGATGGTTTCACAGCTGAATTCTACCAAAAATTTAGACAAGAGCTAATACTCACCCTACTCAAACTCTTCCAGAAAATTGCAGAGGAAGGTAAACTTCCAAACTCATTCTATGAGGCCACCATCACCCTAATACCAAAACCTGAC
>NW_011482262.1:23126-23426 GCF_000754665.1 Bison bison bison
ATATTGCTGTGTTTGGGGTGGCCTTTCCATATTCTGGCAGTTTGTGGTTCCTTTTTATTGTGGAGGTTCCTTGCTATGGGTGGGGTTGGATGGGTGGCTTGTCAAAGCTTCCTGGTTAAGAAAGCTTTTTTTGGTGTTCTAGTGGGTGGAGCTGGATATGTTCTCTCTGGAGTGCACTGAAGTGTCCAGTAATGAGTTTTGAGATGTCAGTAGGTTTGGTGTGACTCTGGGCAGCCTATATATTGAAGCTCAGGGCTATGTTCCTATGTTGTTGGAGAATTTGCATGGTATAGAGAAACT
>NW_011482262.1:23526-23998 GCF_000754665.1 Bison bison bison
CACAAAAATAAACTCAAAATGGATTAAAGATCTAAATTTAAGACCAGAAACTATAAAACTCCTAGAGGATAACATAGGCAAAACACTCTCCGACATAAATCACAGCAGGATCTTCTATGACCTATCTCCCAGAATATTGGAAATAAAAGCAAAAATAAACAAATTAGACCTAATTCAAATCAAAAGCTTCTGCACAACAAAGGAAACTATAAGCAAGGTGAAAAGACAGCCTTCAGAATGGGAGAAAATAATGGCAAATGAAGTAACTGACAAAGGACTAATCTCAAAAATATACAAGGAACTCCTGCAGCTCAATTCCAGAAAAATAAACGACCTAATCAAAAAATGGGTCAAAGAACTAAACAGACATTCTCCAAAGAAGACATACAGATGGCTAACAAACACATGAATAGATGCTCAACATCACTCATTATCAGAGAAATGCAAATCAAAAGCACCATGAGGTACCATT
>NW_011482262.1:24931-26318 GCF_000754665.1 Bison bison bison
TGAAGTTAATGTTTGCTGTGGGTTTGTCATATATAGATTTTATTATGTTGAGGTATGTTCTTTCTATTCCTGCTTTATAGAGGGTTTTTTTTAATCATAAATGTATGTTGAATTTTGTCAAAGACTTTCTCTGCATCTATTTAGAAAATCATATGGTTTTTATCTTTCAATTTGTGAATGTGGTGTATTGCATTGATTGATTTGAGGATATTGAAGAATCCGTGCATGCCTGGGATAAAGCCCACTTGGTCATGATGTACGATCTTTTTAATATGTTGTTGGATTCTGTTTGCTAGAATTTTGTAAAGGATTTTTGCATCTATGTTCATCAGTGATATTGACCTATAGTTTTCTTTTTTTGTGGCATCTTTGTCAGGTTTTGGTATTAGGGTGATGGTGGCCTCATAGAATGAGTTTGGAAGTTTACCTTCCTCTGCAATTTTCTGGAAGAGTTTGAGTAGGATAGGTGTTATCTCTTCTCTAAAGTTTTGGTAAAATTCAACTGAGAAGCCTTCTGGTCCTGGGCTTTTGTTTGCTAGAAGATTTCTGATTACAGTTCCATTTCCATACTTGTGATGGGTCTGTTAAAATTTTCCATTTCTTCCTGGTTCAGTTTTGGAAAGTTGTACTTTTCTAAGAATTTGTCCATTTCTTCCATGTTGTCCATTCTATTGGCATATGGTTGCTGATAGTATTCTCTTATGATCCTTTGTATTTCTGTGTTGTCTGTTGTGATCTCTCCATTTTCATTTCTAATTTTGTTGATTTGATTTTTCTCCCTCTGTTTCTTGATGAGTCTGGCTAATGGTTTGTCAGTTTTATTTATCTTCTCAAACAACCAACTTTTGGCTTTGTTGATTTTTGCTATGGTCTCTTTTGTTTCTTTTGCATTTATTTCTGCCCTAATATTTAAGATTTGTTTCCTCTACTAACCCTGGGGTTCTTCATTTCTTCCTTTTCTAGTTGCTTTAGGTGTAGAATTAAATTATTTTGTCTGGGACTTTATGGTTTTTTTTGGACTTGGGGGGCTATTTCCTTCCCAATTTTAAGGAAGTTTTCAACTATTATCTCCTCAAATATTTTCTCAGGGCCTTTCATTTTGTCTTCTTCTTCTGGGACTCCTATAATTCGAATGTTGGGGTGTTTATCATTGTTCCAGAGGTCTCTGAGGTTGTCCTCATTTCTTTTAATTCTTTTTTCTTTTTTCTGCTCTGTTTCATTTATTTCTACCATTCTATCTTCTACCTTACTAATCCCATCTTCTGTCTCTGATATTCTACTGTTGGTTTCCTCCAGAGTTTTTTGATCTCATTTATTGCATTATTCATTATATATTGACTCTTTTTTATTTCTTCTAGGTCCTTGTTAAAACTTTCTTGCATCTTCT
>NW_011482262.1:26418-26783 GCF_000754665.1 Bison bison bison
TTTTAGCTTCTTCTGTTTGCTGGCCTCTTCAGTGTCTAATTTCTGCCCTGACACAAGGGGGCGGTGGTGGTTACTTTTTTAGGCTCACTTATTCAGTCGTGGGGAGGGAGGAACACTGCAAACAAATATCACTAGCGTCTGTGGGGAGTGCTCCCAGTGTCTCAGCCACACTGTGTTTGCCACAGCTCACGGCATGTGTGCTTTCCCAGTCTACACTGCTCTCAGGCTCTAGGTTGCCCTGCTGGGAACTGTCTGAGGCAGGCCCTGGATTGAGTGTACTTCCCAGGTCTAAGCCATTTAGATTCAGGTTCTCAGGTACTCCACAAAGGTGCAGACTTGAATGGGCCTGCGTTTTGTGCCCTTCC
>NW_011482262.1:26883-27603 GCF_000754665.1 Bison bison bison
CCTTTTTATTGTGGAGGTTCCTTGCTATGGGTGGGGTTGGATGGGTGGCTTGTCAAAGCTTCCTGGTTAAGAAAGCTTTTTTTGGTGTTCTAGTGGGTGGAGCTGGATATGTTCTCTCTGGAGTGCACTGAAGTGTCCAGTAATGAGTTTTGAGATGTCAGTAGGTTTGGTGTGACTCTGGGCAGCCTATATATTGAAGCTCAGGGCTATGTTCCTATGTTGTTGGAGAATTTGCATGGTATGTCTTGCTCTGGAACTTGTTGTCCCTTGGGTCATGCTTGGTTCCAGTGAAGGTATGGAAGCGTTTGATGAGCTCCTATCAATTAATGTTCCCTTGAGTCAGGAGATCTCTGATGTTCTCAGGATTTGGACTTAAGCCTCCTGCCTCTAGTTTTCAGTCTTATTTTTACAGTAGCCTCAAGACTGCTCCATCTATACAGCACTGATGGTAAAACATCTACGTTAATGATGAAAAGTTTCTCCACAGTGAGGGACATCCAGAGAGGTACACAGAGTTGCATAGGGAAGAGACGAGGGAGGAGGGAGATAGAGGTGACCAGGAGGAGAAGAGGGGGAATCAAAAGGGGAGAGAGCCAGCTAGCCAGTAAACACTTCCCTATGTGTTCTCCACAGTCTGGACCCCTCAGAGATGTTCATGGAGTTACACAGAGTACAGAAGAGGGGGGAAGGAGACAGAGGTGTCCAGGAGGATAAAAGGGG
>NW_011482262.1:27756-28660 GCF_000754665.1 Bison bison bison
CTCTGGCTGTGACCCTCCCGGCAGATGTCGACTGTCCAGAATCCCAACGAGTCTTGGTTAGCAACGAAGCCTGCTTGCAGTTTGGTAAATGATGCTTCTCTGGGGCCGTGATTGCCCCCTTCTGGCTCTGGCTGCCCTCACCTGCCTGTCTCTAGTGGGGGAAGTGCCCATCCGCAGCTGGCTAGCTCTGCACAGTGCTTTGTTCTGTGAGCGGGCCTCTTGGTGTCTTAGGTTAGGGCTTTTCACACGATAGCTATACCACAGTCTGGGTTGCTATCTCTAGTTAGTGCCCTCAGATTGCCCTTGGGGCATTCAGGCCTGATCCTTACCCTAAGCAATGCAGCCCGAGCCTCCCTGTCCAGTCCCCGCTTGCTAGTGGCGGATGCAAGCATCCTGGCTGCTTCTCCCCTGGGAGTTGCTTTTAGGTATGTAATCTGTGGATTTTAATTATTTATTTATTTTTCCTCCCTGTTATATCACCCTCTGAGGTTCCAAAGCTCCCCACAGACTCGCTGGTGAGAGTGTTTCCTGGTGTTTGGAGACTTCTCTCTTTTTTAAGGCTCACTTCCTGTGACGGATCTCCATCCCTACCTCTTTTGTCTCTCTTTTTATCCTTTATATTTTTTCCAGCTTCCTTTTGAAGACAGTGGGCTGCCTTTCTGTATGCCTGATGTCCTCTGACAGCATTCAGAATCTGTTTTGTGGAATTTGCTCAGCGTTAAAATGTTCTGTTGATGAATTTGTGGGGGATAAAGTGATCTTCCCGTCCTATTCCTCTGCCATCATAGGACCGCCCCACCTTCACTAGCTTTGTTCATAGTCATGCTTCCTAAGGCCCACTTGACTTCACATTCCAGGATGTCTGGCTCTAGGTGAATGATCACACCATTATGGTTATCTGGGT
>NW_011482262.1:29420-30260 GCF_000754665.1 Bison bison bison
GTTCTTCTCTCTGCTATTCTTTGGACCTCTGCATTCAAATTGCATATCTTTCCTTTTCTCCTTTGCTTTTCACCTCTCTTCTTTCCACAGCTATTTGTAAGGCCTCCTCAGACAGCCATTTTTATTTTTTCCACTTCTTTTTCTTGGGGGTGGTCTTCATCCTTGTCTCATGTACAATGTCATGAATTCCCATCCATAGTTCATCAGGCACTCTAGCAGATCTAATCCCTTGAATCTATTTGTCTCTTCCACTGTATAATTGTAAGGGATTTGATTTAGATCATACCTGAATGGTTTAGGGGGTGTCCCTACTTTCTTCAATTTAAGTCTGAATGTGGCAATAAGGACTTCATTATCTGAGCTACAGTCAGCTCCTGGTCTTGTTTTTACTGACTGTATAGAGTTTTTCCATCTTTGCCTGCAAAGAATATAATCAGATTTCGGTATTGACCATTTGCTGATGTCCATGTGTAGAGTCTTCTCCTGTGTTGTTGGAAGAGGGTGTGTGCTGTGCGTTCTCTTGGCAAAACTCTGTTAGCCTTTGCCTTTCTTCATTCTGTACTCCAAGGCCAAATTTGCCTGTTATTCCAGGTGTTTCTTGACTTCCTACTTTTTCATTCCAGTCCTCTATAATGAAAAGGGCATCTTTTGGGGGTGTTAGTTCTAGAAGGTCTTGTAGGTCTTCATAGAACTGTTCAACTTCAGCTTCTTCAGCCTTACCAGTTGGGGTATAGACTTGGATTACTGTGATATTGAATGGTTTGCTCTGGAAACGAACAGAGATCATTCTGTTGTTTTTGAGATTGCATCCAAGTATTGCATTTCAGACTCTTTTGTTAA
>NW_011482262.1:30360-31577 GCF_000754665.1 Bison bison bison
CCGTCCATCTTTGTTGGCCCTACACGGCATGGCTCATAGTTTAATGCAAAGTTCCAGAGAATAGAAAGGAGAGACAAGAAGGCCTTCTTCAATGAGCACTGCAAAGAAATATAGGAAAACAATACAAAGGAGATGAATAGAGATCTCTTAAAGAAAACTGGAAAGATCAAAGGAACATTTCATCCAAAGATTGGCACAATAAAAGGCAAAAATTGTAAAGATATAATAGAAACAGAAGAGATGAAGAAGAGATGGAATGAATTCACAGAATAACTATATATAAAATATCTTAGTGCCCCAGATAACCATGATGGTGTGGTCACTCACCCAGAGCCAGACATCCTGGAGTGTGAATTCAAGTGGGCCTTAGGAAGCACTGCTGTCAATAAAGATAGTGGAAGTGATGGAAATCCGACAAAGCTTTTTAAAATCCTAAAAGATGATGCTGCACTCAGTATGTCAGTACATTTGGAAAACCCAGCAGTGGCCACAGGACTGGAAACAATCCACATCCCAATTCCCAAGAAGGACAGTACTAAAGAATGTTCAAACCACAGGACAATTGCACTCATCTCTGATGCTCGTAAGGTTATACTCAAAATCTTGCATGCTAGGCTTCTGCATTATTTGAACAGAGAAATTCAAGCTGGGCTTAGAAAAGGCAGAGGATCCAGAGATCAATTTGCCAATATTTGCTAGATCATAGAAAAAGCAGGGGAACTCCAGAAAAAAAAAAAAAAAATCTACCTCTGATTCAGTAAGTATGCTAAGGCCTTTGACTGTGTGGATCATAACAAACTGTGGAAAACTCTTAAAGAAATAAGAATACCAGACTATCTTACCTGTCTCCTGAGAAACCTGTATGCCAGTTAAGAAGCAACAGTTAGGGTGGGGGGCGGTCCCAAGATAGTAGAGGATTAGGATGGAGAGACCACTTTCTCTCCCACAATTTCATCAAAAGATCATTTCAATGTGGAGCAACTTCCACAAAACAGAATGCTATCAGAGGACACCAGATACCCAGAAAGGCAGCCCAATCTCTTTGGAAGGAGGTAGGACAAAATATATAAGATGAAAACAGAGGCAAAATATTTAGGGATGGATACCTATCCTGGGGAGGGAGTCATGAAGGAAGAGAAGTTTCCACACGATAAGAAACCCTCTCATAGACATGTCAATGGGGAGCTTTGAAACCTCAGAGGGCAACATAACCCCCC
>NW_011482262.1:31737-35047 GCF_000754665.1 Bison bison bison
AGGAGGGTCACAGCCTGAGATTAGCTCCCCAGAGGATACACATGGCACTCCTGGACTGTGCCCTCATGGTGCACCTGGGAAACCAAGTGGCCAGGAATGGGGAGATGCATAAGATGCACAGCTCACTTGGGATAGTACACTCGCCAAGCACCCAGTTGCCTGAACAACTTGGACCTGGGAAGGGCACAAAACACACAGTCCATGTGGGTCAGTGCCCTTGCAGTGCACCCAAGAACCTGAGTGGCTTAGAACTGGGAAGTGAGTGAACTGCAAGGCCCACGTGGGACAGTGTCATTATGGAGCATCCTGGAGCATGAGGAGTGTGGACCCAGGAAGTACATGCCACCTTGGGCTGTGACAAACACAGTGTGGTGCATCCACTGCGAGCACTGCACACAAATGCCAGCAGGGTTCATCTGCAGTGTCCCTCTCTCTCTCTGCAGCACAACTGATGGCTAATAATTACACATGAAAAGATAATCAATATCATTCATTATTAGAAAAATACAAACCAAGACCAAAATGAGGTATCATCTCACGCTGGTCAGAATAGCTATCATCAAAAAGTCTACAAACAATAAATGCTGGAGAGGGTCTGTAGAAAAGGGAACCCTCCTACACTGTTGGTGGGAATGCTAACTGGTATAGCCATTATGGAGAACAGTGTGGAGATTCCTTTAAAAACTGGAATAGAATTGCCATATGACCCAAGAATCCCACTGCTGGGCATACACACTGAGGAAACCAGAACTGAAAGAGACACATGCACCCCAATGTTCATTGCAGCACTGTCTACAGTAGCTAGGACATGGAAGCTACCTAGATGTCCATCAGCAGATCAATGGATAACGAAGTTGTGGTACATATACACAATGAAATGTTACTTAGCTATAAAATGGAACAATTTGAGTCAGTTGTAATGTGATGGATAAAATTGGAGCCTATTTTACAGAGTGAAGTAAGTCAGAAAAAGAAACACCAATACTGAATCTTGATGCACGTATATGGAATTTAGAAAGACAGTAATGACAATCTTATATGCAAGGGAGCAAAAGAAACATAGATGCCAAGAACAGACTTTTGGCCTCTGTGGGAGAAGGTGAGAGTGGGATGACTTGAGAGAATAGCATTGAAACATGTACATTGTCATATGTAAAACAGATGACCAGTGCAAGTTCAATGCATAAAGCAGGGCACTCAAAGCCGGTGCTCTGGGACAACCCAGAGGGATGGGTAGGAGAGGGAGGTGGAAGAAGTGTTCAAAATAAGGGACATATGTGCACCTGTGGCTGATTCATGTTGATGTATGGCAAAAACCATCACAATATTATAAATTAATTATCCTCCAATTAAAATAATTTAAAAAAATAAAAGAAGAGATGGAATCTTGTATGGAACAACTCACTGGTTGAGGATTGAGAAAGGAGTATGACAAGGCTGATTATTGTCACCCTGTTTATTTAACTTATATGCAGAGTACTTCATGAGAGATATTGAGCTGGATGAGTTACAAGCTGGAATCAAGATTGCTAGGAGAAATACCAACAACCTCAGATATGTGGATGATACCCACATGGCAGAAAACAAAGAGGAACTAAAGAACCTCTTGATGAGAATGGAAGAGGAGAGTGAAAAAGATGGCTTAAAGCTCAATATTAAAAAAAAAAAAAAAAAACTATGATCATGACATCAAGTTCCATCACTTCATGGCAAATAGAAAGGGAAAAGGTGGAAGCAGCAACAGATTTCCTCTTCTTGGGCTCGGAAATCATGGCAGACGGTGGCTGCGGTCATTAAATTAGAAGACTATTGCTTCTTGGAAGAAAAGCTATGACAAACCTAGACAGTGTATTAAAAAGCAGCGACATCACTTTGCTGACAAAGGCCCATCTAGTCAAGGCTATGGTTTTTCCAGTAATCATGCACGCATATGAGAGCTGGACAGTAAAGAATGCAAAGTGCCAAAGAATTGATGCTTTCGAATTGTGGTGCTAGAGGAAAAGATCCTGATACCAGGAAAGATTGAAGGAATAAAGAGAAGATGACAGAGGATGAGGTGGTTGAATGTCATCACCAATTCAACAGATATGAATTTTGGCAAATTCTGGAGATAGTGGAGGAAACAGGAGCCTGGAGTACTGCAGTCCATGGGGTCACAAAGAGTTGGACATTACTTAGCAACTGAACAACATGTCAACCAATACAATTTCCTTTAACCAAATATGGCTATTGAGCACTTAAAAATGGCTAGGGTGAATTGAGATGTGTTATGAGTGCAACATACACACTAGACTCTGAAAACTTTGTATGAAAAATATCTTTAAATATCTCATTAATAATGTTTATATTGATTGTATTTTAAAGTTGTAATTTTTGAAGTATCTTGGGCTAAGTGCATTACTAAAATTGGCTTTTACCTATTTCCTTTTCCTTTTTAATGTGATAATTGATAAATGCTAAAATATATGTGACATCTTTTTTTTCAAGCTTTGCTGAGATGCAATTGACATATAACATTGTATAAGTTAAGATGACTTCTTATATGTGTACATATTGCAAAATAATATGCAATAAGGTTTGTTAATACATTCGTAACCTCACATAGTTACCATGTTTTTATATATGTGGTGAGAACTTTTCAAATCTACTTCAACAGCTTTCAGATACATGTACAACATATTCAACTCTACTTACCATGCTGTACATTAAATTCCCTAATCTTATTAATCTTATAACTGGAAGTTTGTACCCTTTGACCACCTTCAGTCATTTCCTCTACTCACATCTCATCCCTCAAACCTAACAACCACCCATCTGTTCTCTGTTTTTAATGGGTTTCTTAGGTTCCATATATAAGTGGACTCACACAGTATTTGTCTTTCTTTAATTTCACTTAGCATAATGCCCTCAAGGTCCATCCATTTTGTTGTAAATGCCAGGATTTCCTTTGTTCATAGCTTAACACTATTTCATTTTATAACTTCATTATACATTTATCTGTTGATGGACACTTAGAATGTTTTCATTACTTGGCTATTGTGAATAATGTTTCAATAAACACAGGAAAAATATATCTCTCCAACAACTTGTTTCCTCCCTTTGAAATATATACTCAAAAGTGTAATAGCTAAAGTATATGATAGCTCCAAGTTTAATTTTTTGAGGACCCACCATATTTTGTAATGGTGGTTATACCAACTTATATTCCTGCCAGGGTCCAGCCCTGGTGGATCCAAGGAATTCGAAGTGGGGATGGCGTCAGTGAGGATCAGGAAACAATTGCTTAATTAAACGTTAATTAAAGATATAA
>NW_011482262.1:35449-36030 GCF_000754665.1 Bison bison bison
CCGGAAAAACCTATTCAGGCAGGCTAGAGGACTTCCAAAGGAGTTTGTAGGTTGAAACACTGTCACACCCAGGAATTATTAACTGGAGCTGTAAGTTAACTCTTTTTTCAGAGAGAGGTAGTTGGGGACAGCCCCCCATAAAGTCAGAGGTGTAGGTGAGAGCACAAAGCAGAAAGTGGGCAGACTCTGGTTTTGGGGGTAGATGCTCGAGAATTTCCAGGGAGACTCCTGAGGCTCGATCCTGCCTTTGTGTATGCCGAGCCTCCTTCCTCATGACCTTTGCCACGGGCGGAGCTCCTGCTCCCAACATCTTCCCATCAACAGTATATAAATATTCCCCTTTGCCCACATTAATGCCAGCACTTGTTATCTCTTGTCTTTCTTTCAAATTAATTTTTAATTGAATTAGAGGCCAATTACTGTACAGCATTGTGATGTTTTTTTTCCCATACATCAACATGAATCAGCCATGGGTGCACATGTGTCCCCCTATCCTGAACACCGCTCCCACCTTCCTCCCCACCCCATCCCTCTGGGTTGTCCCAGAGCACTGGCTTTGAGTGCCCTGCTTCATGCATCGA
>NW_011482262.1:36555-37279 GCF_000754665.1 Bison bison bison
ATTATTTTCTCCCATTCTGAAGGCTGCCTTTTTGGCTTGCTTACACTCTCCTTTATTTGTGCAAAAGATTTTAAGTTTAATTGGGTACCATTTGTATATTTTTGTTTTCATTTACATTACTCTGGGAGGTTGGTCATAGAGGATCTGGCTGTGATTTATGTCAGAGAGTGCTCTGCCTATGTTTTCCTCTAAGAGTTTTATAGTTTCTGGTTTTACATTTAGAATTTTAATCCATTTTAAGTTTATTTTTGTGTTAGAAAGTGTTCTAACTCCAGTCTTTTACAGGTGGTTGACCAGTTTCCCAGCACCACTTGTTAAAGAGATTCTCTCTTGTCCATTGTATATTTTTGCCTCCTTTGTCACAGATAAGGTGTCCACAGGTGTGTGGATTTGTCTCTGGGCTTTCTATTTTGTTCCACTGATCAATCTTCCTGCTTTGTGCAAGTATCATACTGTCTTGATGACAGTAGCTTTGTAGTATAGTCTGAAGTCAGGAAGCTTGATTCCTCCAGTTCCATTCTTCGTTCTTAAGATTGCTTTGGCTATTTGAGATTTTTTTGTGTTTCCATACAAATTATGAAATTATTTGTTCGAGTTCTGTGAAAACCACCATTGGTAGTTTGATAAGGATTGCATTTAATCCATAGATTGCTTTGTGTAGTATACTCTTTTTCACTGTATTCATTCTTCCAATCCCAGAAATTGGTATATTTCTCCATCTATT
>NW_011482262.1:37379-37630 GCF_000754665.1 Bison bison bison
TCACACCAATAGTGTAAGAGGGTTCCTTTTCCTCCACACCCTCTCCAGCATTTACTGTTTGTAGATTTTTGAAGGAAGCCATTCTGAACTGTGTGAGATGGTACCTCACTGTGGTTTTGATTTGCATTTTTCTAATAATGAGTGATATTGAGCATCTTTCCATGTGATTATTAGCCATCTGTATGTCTTCTTTGGAGAAATGTCTGTTAAGTTCTTTGGCCTACTTTTGGATTAGGGCGTTAATTTTTCTA
>NW_011482262.1:41714-42561 GCF_000754665.1 Bison bison bison
GTGAATTTGACAGGGTGTTTATGGGTTTAGCATGGCTTTGGTTCATGTCTTTTAATGTTCACATTTGTGTTCCTGTTTTCTTGGAAAATTATTGTGGTGCGTCTTGCATTGGAACTTGTTGGCTGTTGGGTGGAACTTGGTTTCAGTGTAGGTATGGAGACTTTGGGTGGGCTCCTGTCTATTAATGTTCTCTGGAGTCAGGAGTTCTCGGATGTTCTATGGTTTTGGAGTTAAGCCTACTGCCTCTGGCTTTCAGTCCTTCTCTTACAATAGCCTCAAGACTCCTTTCGAAGAGATTGGGCTGCCTTTCTGGGTTCCTGGTGTCCTCTGCCAGCATTGTTGTTTTGTGGAAGTTTCTCAACCTTCAATGGTCTTTTGATGAATTTATGGGTGAGAACATCGTCTCCCTTTCCTATTTCTCTGCCATCTTGGGACTGCCCTATCTCTTGTCTTTTTTATAATAACAATTCTAACAGGTGTGAGGTGATATTTCATGGGCTTTGATCGGCATTTCACTGAAAATTAGTGATGTTGATGAGTTTTTCATATCCCTATTGGCCATTTGAAGAATTCTTTGGAAAACTGTTCAGTTCTTTTGCTGACTTTTAATATAGGATTCTGGTGTTTTTTTGCTTGTTACTGAGTTGTATGAGTTCTTTATATATATTTGAGATTAACCCTTTATCAGATATGTGGCTTGAAAATACTTATTCCCATTATGTAGGTTGCCTTCTCATTGTATTGATTGTTACCTTTGCTGTGCAGATTTTCAGTCTGATGTAGTCCCATGTGACTTTTGCTTTTGTTGCTTCTGCTTTGGGTGTCATATCCAAAAAAAAAAAAAAAA
>NW_011482263.1:0-487 GCF_000754665.1 Bison bison bison
AGAGAATATCTCATTGTGGTTTTGATTTACATTTGCCTGATAATAGTGACATTGATCCTCCCCATGTGCCTTTTGGCCATTTTCATGTCGTGTTTGGAAAAGTGTCTATTCAGTTCTTCTGTGCTTAGTCGGTCAGTCCTGTCCCACTCTCCAGCCCCATGGACTGTAGCCTTCAAGGCTCCTCTGTCCATGGGGATTCTCCAGGCAAGAATACTGGAGTGGGTTGCCATGCCCTCCTGCAGAGGATCTTCCCAATCCAGGGCTCGAACCTGGGTCTCCAACATTGCAGGTAGATTCTTTACTGTTTGAAGCACCAAGGAAGCTCAATTCTCCTGCCCATTTTTATTTTTTGATATTGAAATTTATGAGCTGTTTATGTATTTTTGGTAATAATTCTTATCAGTCATGTAATCTGAAAATATTTCCTCCATTCAGTACATTGTTTTTTGTTTTTGCTAATTGCCGGGGTCCTGCCCCAGCTGATCCA
>NW_011482263.1:1876-2236 GCF_000754665.1 Bison bison bison
ATTATTTTATTTTTGTATATGATGTTAGAAGATATTTTAAATACATTGTTCTACATGATTCTGTCCAGTTTTTACAGCACTGCTTATTGAAGATTTTTTTCACCTGTGGTATATTCTTGTCTCCTTTGTGATAGGTTAATTGATGTTCAGTTAGTTGACTTGTTTCTGGATTCTCTGATCTGTTCTCTTGGTCTATTTGTCTGTTTTTGTGCCAGTATGATACTGTTTTGTTTAATGTAGCTATGAAGTCAGGGAGTTCAGCTCTGTTCTTTCTCAAGATTGCTTTGGGTATTTAAGTTTTTTTTTTTGTATTTCCATATAAATTTTAAAATAATTTTCTCTAATTCTATGAAAAATGCC
>NW_011482263.1:4219-4897 GCF_000754665.1 Bison bison bison
GACATACTCATTCCTCTGAAATTTTGAAACAGTTTGAGAAGGATAGCTGTTAACTATATTCTCTGAAAGGTAAAATTCTGTTGTAGATCCATCTGATCATGGAGTTTTGTTTTGTTGAGACTTTTAAAATTACTAAATCAGTTTCATTGCTGGTATTTGGTATATTAATCTTTTTTGTTTCTTGCTAGCTTAGTCTTGGGTGATTGTACATTTCTGTTTATTTTTCCATTTCTTCTAGATTTTATTGACATACAGTTGTCCATGGTAAACTCTTAAGTTCCTTTGTATTTATGTAGGGTCAGTTGTAACCTCTCTTTTTTCATTTCTGATTTTATGTATTTGGCTTATTCCTTTTTTTTTTTTTTGATAAGTCTGGCTGAAAGTTCATCAATTTTGTTTATATTTTCAAATAACCAAATTTGAGTTGCGTTTATCTTTTGTATTGTTTTTGTCACTATTTCATTCATATATGCTCTGATCTTTATGTTTTGTTTCATTCTACTTGCTTTGGGTTTTGTTTATTTTTTTCTAGTTCTTTTAGGTATAATTTTAAATTTTTATTTGAGGTTTTACTTGTGTCCTGAGGTAAGATTATATGTCTATAAGCTTCCATCCTAAAAGTATTTTTGATGCATCCCATAGGTTTTGGATAGTCATGTTTTTGTTTTCATTTGTCTC
>NW_011482263.1:4997-5722 GCF_000754665.1 Bison bison bison
TTCATACTGTTACGGTTGGAAAAGATGCTTGGTATGATTTCAAATTTTGAAAATTCACTGCTGTTTATTTTGTGGCTTAGCATGTGATCTGTCCTATAGAATGTTCCATTTGCACTTTAAAATAATGTGTTTTCTTCTTTTTTTGAATGGGTTGTCCTAGTGTGTGTGTGTGTGTGTGTGTGTGTGTGTAGCAATTAGAACCATCTGGTAATATATGTCATTTAAGGTCAGTGTTTCCTTATTCATTTTTTTTTAATCTGGCTTATCTGTCCTTTGATGCACATGGGATATCAAATGCTCTATTATTGAGTTATTATTGATTTCTCCCATCATGTCCATTAACCTTTACCTTATGTATTTAGATGTTCCTATTTTGAGTACATACATATTTAAAATTGTTTTAACTTCCTCTTGGAATAATTCCCTGATCATTATATAGTGTCCTTCTTTGTTTTCTGTAACTGTCTTTGAATTCTGTTCAAATAGACTCTTTGAAGTGTATTTTGTGTAACATAAGAATTGCTACTCTGACTTTCTTTTGATTTCCATTTGTATGGATTACATTTTTTTCATTCCCTGACTTTAAATTTGTGTGTGTTTTGTTTGCTTGTTTGTTTGTTGTTTGCCACACCGTGTGATCTAAATTTCCCAACCAGGGATCAAACCTGTGGGCCCTGCAGTTGAAGCACAGATTTTTAACCACAGATTTATATATATTCTTATAT
>NW_011482263.1:6363-8018 GCF_000754665.1 Bison bison bison
GATGCTAAAGACTGAAACTCCAGTACTTTGGCCACTTCATGCGAAGAGTTGACTCAATGGAAAAGACTCTGATGCTGGGAGGGATTGGGGGCAGGAGGAGAAGGGGACGACAGAGGATGAGATGGCTGGATGGCATCACTGACTCGATGGACGTGAGTCTGAGTGAACTCTGGGAGTTGGTGATGGACAGGGAGGCCTGGCGTGCTGCGATTCATGGGGTCACACAGAGTCGGACATGACTGAGCGACTGATCTGATCTGATCTGATCTGATGAGGTTTTAATATAGCAATATATGTGAGTGGAGTTGAGGTCCTATATATATGTCATCTAGCAATATATAGCAATCATATATACATATGCTGCTCTTTTATATTTTTTCGGAGATTTTTAAAGTTGCTGATCTCTTAATTTCAAATGTTTTTTAATGGCCTTGCATTTGTAATCTCTTCCCCTCATGATTACTGTATTTGATATCATATTTTACAACTAATTGTTATGGGTATCTCATGTCTCCTTATTGTGGATATTGCTAAGTCACTTCAGTCATGTCCAACTCTGTGTGACCCCATAGACGGCAGCCCACCAGGCTTCCCCATCCCTGGGATTCTCCAGGCAAGAACACTGGAGTGGGTTGCCATTTCCTTCTCCATATTGTGGATATAGATGATTTTTAATGCTTTTTCCATTAATTTTCCTGCTAGCTTTGTCTGTGGATGATTTCTTACCTTTACTGAATGTTTATCTTTGAACAGGATAGAAATTCCAGAAATAAATAGTCACAGTTATGATCAATTAATCTACAAGAAAGGAGACAAAGCTATACCATGGAGAAAAGACAGTATCTTCAATAAATGGTGGTGGGAAAACTGGACAGCTAAATGTAAAAAAACCGTGAAATTAAAATATTCTTTATCACCACACACAAAAGTAAACTCAAAATGGATTAAAGACCTAAATGTAAGATTATATACTATAAAACTCTTGGAAGAAAACATAAGAACACACTTTGACATAAATTGTAGCATTATCTTTTTTAGTCAGTCTCCTAGATTGACTAAAAAATAAACAAATGGGACATAATTTGTTTTGCTATGCAAAAACTTTTGAGTATTTTTAAAATGTGACATAATTTCCTTTGCTATGCAAAGGAAGCTTTTGCATAGCAAAGGAAACCATAAACAAAACAAAAAGACAACTGGCAGAATGAGAGAAGTTGTTGGCAATCCACTCCAGCACTCTTGCCTGGAAAATCCCATGGACGGAGGAGCCTGGTAGGCTACGGTCCATAGGGTCGCAAAGAGTCGGACACGACTGAGTGACTTCACTTTCACTTTCAATCTCCAAAATATATAAACAGTTCATGCAGCTCTATGTAAAAAAAATGCTATCATAAATGGGCAAAGTAAATAGGAATTTCTACAAAATAAACATTCAGATGGCCAAGAAGTACGTGAAAATACCCTCAGCATTGCTAATTATTAGAGAAATGCAAATCAAAACTACAAAGAGATATTTACTTACACCGATTAGTATGGTCATCATCAGAAGGTCTACAAATGCTATAGAAGGTGTGGAGAAAAGGGAGCCCTCCTACAGTGTTGGTGGAATGTAAGTTGGTACAACTACTATGGAGGATGATATGGACGTTTTTAAG
>NW_011482263.1:8685-10550 GCF_000754665.1 Bison bison bison
TACTCAATACTCTGTAATAATCTAAATGGGAAAAGAATTTGAAAAAGAATAGATACATGTATGTGTATAATTGAATCACTTTGCTATACACCTGAAACTACATGTTGTTAATCAACTATACTCCAATATAATGTAAAATTTTTGAAAAAAAGTGTAAATAAAAAATAAATAATGGTAAAAAAAAAAAAAAAGATTTTCCCACACACTCTGTATTCCAATTTTGTGGGATTCAAATTTGTGAGAAATCAGGTTTCTCTAATCAGAATTTAAGAGAGCTAATTTTGAAAGCTAACACCATATACGGTGATAGTGGAAACCTTGGGAAATGTTGATGAAGGAGGTCCGAAAGCTCAATTCAGAGATTTTGAGATAATAATCTTAATAACATTGTTTGACTTTATGTAGCAAGGAATCATTTATAAACTACTATACCATATTTGGGAAACCTCAGTGGCTCAGTGATATAGAGTCTACCTGCAGTGTAGGAGACAGGAGTTCAGTCCCTGAGTGAAAGGACAGAGGAGTAAAAGACAGAATGAGAAGGATGAGAGGGATCAAGAGACTAGATTATCAGAAGAACCAGGAAATTACTAGAAGTTATGGAGATATGTTAGAGAAGACTCTTATGAGTCCTTTGGACTGCAAGGAGATCAAACCAGTCAATCCTAAAGGAAATCAGTCCTGAATATTCATTGGAAGGACGGATGCTGAAGCTGAAGCTCCAATTCTTTGGCCACCTGATGTAATGAATGGACTCATTGGAAAAGATTCAGATGCTGGGAAAAATTGAAGGCAGGAGGAGAAGGGGTGACAGAGGATGACATGGTTTGATGGCATCACCGACTCGATGGACATGAGTTGGATCAAGCTCTGGGAGTTGTTAATGGACAGGGAAGCCTGGCGTGCTGCAGTCCATGGGGTTGCAAATAGTTGGACACGACTGAACTTAACTGATGGAGACATATATGAGGAGGACATTGTCATAAGGGTTAAATGTTACAAAAGATGTAAAATGAAAATTTATCACTAATTCTGAGCAGTATGTTTTGAGGCAAAATATTTTCTGACATTAAAATTGATGTATGTTTGACAGGGAAATATAGGTCAACCAAATATAATAAACTTGTTTGTGTTACTTTTGTTTGAGCCTTCTTAAATATACCATTTGTTCATGGGCTATTACTGTCATCAGGTTTGCATATTTAAATTCAACAAAAGGAGTATTGATTTTTCATACTTTCCTGTATTAATATTTTGTTGGTTAATATAGTATTGTCCTGTATTGACTAAAAACCCCAGCAATCCCACTGCTAGGCATACACACCGAGGAAACCAGAATTGAAAGTGACATGTGTACCCCACATCACAGCACTGTTTACAATAGCCAGGACATGGAAGCAACCCAGATATCCATTGGCAGATGAATGGATAAGAAAGCTGTGTACATATTCCATTGTAATGTGGACATATACACAATGGAATATTACTCAGCTGTTAAAAAGAATGCATTTGAATCAGTTCTAATGAGGTGGATGAAACTGAAGCCTATTATACAGAATCAAGTAAGTCAGAAAGAGAAACACCAATACAGTATATTCATGCATATATATGGAATTTAGAAAGATGATAATGATGACCCTATATGTGAGACAGCAAAAAAGACACAGAGATAAAGAACAGACTTTTGGACTCTGTGGGAGAAGGCCAGGATGGGATGATCTGAAAGAATAGCATTGAAACATGTATATTACCATATGTGAAATAGATTGCCAGTCCAGGTTTGATACATGAAACAGGGCACTCAGGACCAGTGCACTGGGAGGCCTCTGCGAGATGGGATGGGGAGGAAAGTGGGAGGAGGGGTT
>NW_011482263.1:10917-13234 GCF_000754665.1 Bison bison bison
ATAAGAAATAATTTTGCAAAAATTAAAAATAAAAGGAATGTTGATGGTCATTTCACAGCATCCAATTGTAATCCATTTTATTACATGAAAAAATAATTTATGTGTTGTTTTTGGAATGTGTCCTCAAACCTAGTTCATGCTTACATCTGAGAGGGAATGCATCACTCTATAATAAGAAACATAAGTTTTGACTTCCTGTCTCCTGCTTTTCAGACAGTGGCACCAAGTGTGGGTCTTTAGTTTATTTTATGCGTTATTTTCTTGTATTTGGAAAATTCTGATAAAGAAAAGCGCTCTTTTTCCTTATTGCCACTATTGCTCACTGGTATAAAACCTCATGTACTTTGGAACTGGGAATAGAGCAGTAGACATTCTGAAAGTTAATATTCATATATGACACTTCTTGAAATATTGACTAGAGGGATGTAATAAAAAATGATTACCTTTACTTCCATGGTGGAACTAATTCTTAAAGTATACTTTAAAAATTCCAGTGAAATCAGCCTGCCAAGCAGTGTTTTCATATCCTCAGGTTACTGTACAGTTTCCTTTAGCCTTCCTTTTGCCTCTTAGTTTGCGTCTTAGTTCCATGCCACTATAAAAAATGGTTATAAATTATGACAATGGAATGTGATTTAAATGATGAGGAAGCAGATGGCTTACTCTTCAGCAGTTAGAAGGAAAGCTCAGGTAACTCATTTCTTAGCTTCAAGACAACTCATTCATATTAATCTTACCTGCAGTGACCTTTTTGGGGCTTATTTAATAATAAAATTTAAAAATATTTGTCTCCCATCTGAAGACATAAACCTTTCTGACATGCACAAAATTTTTCATTAAAATGCTCTTTATTCTTTCCTTTTTTTCAAGTACAATGAAGTTATATTTCAATAACTTTAAACAAATTAAATATAAAAGAAAAAAATCAGTTAACTAATTTACTAAGTATCCCAGAGCAATGTGTGCTAATCAATAGCAGCATTTGTGGAGCTTACATTATTAATGAAATATCCTTAAGTGTACTGGTAAAATACCTAGATATGAAAATAATTGGGACTGTTTATGAATGTAAATTAGACATAGTTTCACTCTGCCTTCTGTGATACAACTCTTATGGATAACTAATAGTATGCTCTAAGACATTATCACTTTGGCTATCTTCATTTCATTCGTTATATTATAAGTATAGTAAAGTTGATCTAAACTGATTACTCAAATACTTAAACCTTTTCACCCAAATGGATGAATCTCTGTTCTGTGAAGGGAGCTTATGCAACTAATTTTTGTATTTGTTAACTTTTATAATACTTGCTTTGCTTTACCACCAATATATGTTTATTTAGTTTCTATAACTTGGTTCTTTTTATTTTTTTTTATTTTTAAAATTTATTTATTTTATTGGAGGCTAATTACTTTACAATTAGTGGTTTTTGCTATACATTGATATGAATCAGCCATGGGTGTATATGTGTCCCCCATCCTGAATCCCCCTCCCACCTCCATTCCCATCCCATCCCTCAGGGTGACCCCAGTGTACTGGCCCTGAGTTCCCTGTCTCATACATCAAACCTGGACTGGCTATCTAGTTCACATATGGCAATATACTTGTTTCAATGCTATTCTCTCAAATCATCCCACCCTCGCCTTTTCCCATAGAGTCCAAAAGTCTGTTCTTTATCTCTGGGTCTCTTTTGCTATCTCGCATATAGGGTCATCGTTACCATCTTTCTAGATTCCACATATATGCATGAATATACTTTATTGGTGTTTTTCTTTCTGACTTACTTCACTCTGTATAATAGGCTCCAGTTTCATCCACCTCATTAGAACTGATTCAAATGTACTCTTTTTAATAGCTGGGTAATATTCCATTGTGTATATGTACCACAGCTTTCTTATCCATTCATCTGCTGATGGACGTCTAGATTGCTTCCATGTCCTAGCTATTGTAAACATTGATGAACATTGGTGTACACGTGTCTCTTTTCAGTTCTGGTTTCCTCAGTGTGTATGCCCAGCAGTGGATTGCTGGGTCATATGGCAGTTTATTTCAAGTTTTTGAAGGAATCTCCACACTTTTCTCCATAGCAGCTGTACTAGTTTGCATTCCCACCAACAGTGTAAGAGGGTTCCCTTTTTTCCACACCCTCTCCAGCATTTATTGTATGTACTTTTGGATAGCAGCCTTTCTGACCAGCCTGAGATGGTACCTCATTGTGGTTTTGATTTGCATTTCTCTGATAATGAGTGATGTTGAGCGTCTTTTCATGTGTTTGTTGGCCATCTGTATGTCTTCTTTGGAGAAATGTCTGTTTAG
>NW_011482263.1:13585-14716 GCF_000754665.1 Bison bison bison
ACAGTTACTTAGTTTGCTATTATTTTCTCCCATTCTGAAGGCTGTCTTTTCACCTTGCTTATAGTTTCCTTCGTTCTGCAAAAGCTTTTAAGTTTAATTAGGTCCCATTTGTTTATTTTTCCTTTTATTTCTATTATTCTTGGAGGTGGGTCATAAAGGATCCTGCTGTGATTTATGTTGGAGAGTGTTTTGCCTATGTTTTCCACTAGGATTTTTATAGTTTCTGGTCTTACATTTAGATCTTTAATCCATTTTGAGTTTATTTTAATGTATGGTGTTAGAAAGTGTTCTAGTTTCATTATTTTACAAGTGGTTGACCAGTTTTATGTTTAAAATTGAAGTTCATCTTTCTTTCTATTCTTCAACATTTCAAGGGAAAAATCTTAACTAATTATAAAACTGTACAATTCAATTAACTTGATATTTTTGGTTTTCTACAATCTCATTTTTTCTTGCCCTATGAACAGAAAGTAAAGTTAAATATAAAGACTATAGATGTGTAGTTTAAAGATTAGTACATGGTCAACTATTTCACTATATCTGGCTCTGTAGTAGCAGATTGCATGATAAGCTGAAGGTTAGGGAAATTATGTTAAATATCTCAATAGGTGATTTATCACTTACAAAGCCTATAGAGCCGGAAGTTCCTTAAGTCCATTCACAGTTAAATTCAAGAATTGGTAGCCGGTTGATTTTTATACTGACTTTGAGGTACATTACAGTTGTGATGGGGGATTTGAACTATTTGGACAGCTGCTGGAAATGTCATTCTATTAATAGCAAGACATGTGTCTGACTATGCCTACCATTCCCTTCCTTCATTATTACTTACTAACTATAAGATAACATGGTTACTCTCTCCTGTGGACACTGTTACTTTTAAACATTTCTTTTGTAGTCAGAATTTGAACCAGAGAAAGAGTTCTTATCATGGTTTGCTTTTCTGAGAAATGAAATTCCCAAGAGTAGAAGTCTCCAGACTCAGGTGAATTTTATCTCCAGTTATGGGGGTGGGAACTAAATACATATACATATTATTAATATTTCAGATGATGAATCAGTAATCTTGAATGAGAGAGATGCCAGAAGCTTAAGTGATAGAAGTTTGATTGTAAAAGCCTTATTTACAAA
>NW_011482263.1:14816-16604 GCF_000754665.1 Bison bison bison
ATGTTTTATAAGATGTAGAAATGTTGCTTGCAAATAAATATAGTCAGGTTGATTTGTAGATGATTAAATAACTGTACTAAAATAATATTACTTAATGCATTTAAGCAATTCCCACAAAAGTAGAACTGAAAATCACTATGCAGAAATTACTACTAACTCATCTTTGCTTTTTTAATAGCTTAACTTCTTTTTAAAATTTTTGATTTTCTTTTCCTTTGCTGTATTTTCTTCATAAATTATTTTTCCCCTTTAGGACAAAGTTGAAGAGCAAGCTATGCAAGGAGAAGATCAGGTAAGAAAATAATAGTAATAGCAACAACAAAATCTATTGAGAAATGTTAAGTAAAAAATAATTTGGTGTAATGCTAAGAACTGAATATGATAAGATGGATATACTCACCTTTATAATTTTATGATTCAAAGTATAGTTACTAAATTGCTTTGGAATTGCTACTATTAACAGCTGCCTGTAATGTCGAACAAAATTGAGTCAAATGGGATCTTTTCTGTACATTAATTACCCAGCTGGAAACATCTGGATGGCTAATTGTTTCACTTTGCATGGAGACCATTTAAGTTTGTTCTGTAAAAGTTTTAGGACCTCATCTCTTTTGGCTCTGGCATTTTAGATGTCCTGATAGTTGGAAACACTATCCTTTCTCTTCTGTACTGTTTAAGCTGTGTGTGTGTGTGATATGGTGTATGATGTCCAAGTTATTGGTGGACTATTATTAATTATTTTGTGTTTTTGCTAGTGTGTAAGAGCTATTAAACAGTAGGATTTTTTTTTTTCATTTTTCATAGGGGGTATACCTGTTTACCAGAGAATTTCTTATGATTGATTTACCTTGATACTAAAGATGTGTCTTACAAATGAGAAAAATTTGCAAGTGAATACACAGAGAAACTGTTAGAATATGGATATATTTCATCAAAGAGATACTAATTTATTAATTTTCAGTCACAGAACATAACAGAAAGAATTGTTACATGTAGTTAGCCATGGCAGGTATGGAAAGTGCACTGGGAGATTCATTTGTAAATTTCCTTGTATATATAAACTTAAATTGTTTATGTATGAGTTAACAGTTTATGGATGTTTAAAAAATTTATTGTCATCCTAGGTAGAATATATAAACACTCAATTATAAAATTTGATAATCACTTATTAGAATTGTATAAGATTGATACCTTGAACCCAGATTTGAATGTAAAGAGTTTCCATTTAGCTAGTTTTGAGCATTGATATGACCTCTCTCTCCTGAGTTGTGAAGTTCTTAGATTCTTTTGAGTTTCTGTATTTTCTGGTTTTAATCCCTTTCAGCCTACTGTTGTAGTATATATCTTTGGTGTTTATAGTAGTCCCCAGTAGGAAGATACAAGTATATTCTCAATTGTAAACTAAGTATTGTCTAATTGACAGTTCTCAAGTGAAATTTTATAAAAATACTGTTGAGTTAATCTTATCTTGGACCATCATGGGTATATAGCAACCTCAGAGAAATCACGTGTCTAAACTATTCAGCAGAGTGGTTTCAAATTTAGACTCAAGAGTCAGGCTGCCTGGATTTACATTTCAGATAAAACTTACTGTGACCTTCTGCACTATACTCAACTGCTCACGACTTTCATTGCTTTATCTCCAAAATGGAGATAATGCCAATGCTGAAAACTGTTGTAAATATTGCCAAAGATAATTATCTTTAGTGTTTTTGTATATAGTATTTGGTAAATAATATCTACAGATGCTATTGGAGAAGGCAATGGCAACCCACTCCAGTGTTCTTG
>NW_011482263.1:17588-18139 GCF_000754665.1 Bison bison bison
ATAATGTCTGCTTTTCAACACACTGTATAGGCTTGTCATAGCTTTCCTGCTGAGAAGCAATCATCTTCTGATTTCATGGCTGGAATCACCTCCACAGTGATTTTAAAGCCAAAGAAGGAGAAATCTGTCACTACTTTCACTTTTTCCCTTTCTATTTGCCATAAATTAATGGGATCAGTTGCCATTTTCTTAGGTTTTTTTTTTTTTAATCTTTAGTTTTAAGCCACCTCTTCCACTCTCCTCCTTCACCCTGATCAAGAGGCTCTTTAGTTCCTCTTCACTTTCTACCATTAGGGTGATATCATCCACATATCTGAGGTTGTTGATGTTTCTCCCACCTATCTTAATTCCATCCTGTAACTCATCTTATCCATCCTGGCATTTCTCATGATGTATTGAGTGAATATGTTAAATAAACAGGGTGACAGCAGACAGTCTTGTCATACTCTTTTATCAACCCTGAACCAATCAGTTGTTCAAAACAGGGTTCTAACTCTTGCTTCTTGACCTGCATACAGGTTTCTCAGGAGACAGATGAGATGGTCTGGTAT
>NW_011482263.1:19260-19982 GCF_000754665.1 Bison bison bison
CTTTTCTTTTCTCTCTTTTACTATTTGTAAAGCCTCATAAGATAACCACTTGGCATTCCTGCTTTTCTTTTTCTTTGGGATGGTTTTGTTCACTGCTTCCTGTATAATATTATGGACCTCCGTCCATAGTTCTTCAGTTTTTCAAGTGCACAGTTTACTATATCTAATCCCTTGAAAAAATATATATGTATGTTTGCATGTAGACTGGTTCCAAATAGGAGAAGGAGTATGTCAAGCCTTTATATTGTCACCCTGCTTATTTAACTTACACGCAGAGTACATGATGAGAAACGCTGGGCTGGAAGAAGTACAAGCTGGAATCAAGATTGCCAGGAGAAATATCAATAATCTCAGATATGCAGATGACACCACCCTTATGGCAGAAAGTGAAGAAGAACTAAAAAGCCTCTTGATGAAGGTAAAAGAGGAGATTGAAAAAGTTGGCTTAAAGCTCAACATTCAGAAAACAAAGATCATGACATCCGGCCCCATCACTCCATGGGAAATAGATGGGGAAACAGTGTCAGACTTTATTTTCCTGGGCTCCAAAATCACTGAAGATGGTGACTGCAGCCATGAAATTAAAAGATGTTTACTCCTTGGAAGGAAAGTTATGACCAACCTAGATAGCATATTAGAAAGCAGAGATATTACTTTGCCAACAAAGGTCCGTCTAGTCAAGGCTATGGTTTATCCAGTGGTCATATATGGATGTGAGAGTT
>NW_011482264.1:0-430 GCF_000754665.1 Bison bison bison
GCAATGCAGGAGATACAGGAGACTTGGGCTCGATCCCTGGGTTGAAAAGATCCCCTGGAGGAGGGCATGGCAACCCATCCCAGCATTCTTGCCTGGAGAACCCCATGGACAGAGGAGCCTGGTGAGCTACAGTCCATGGGGTTGTAAAGAGTTGGGCACAACTGAGCATGAGTGTGACGATACTAAAATCCACTTGAAGGTAGGGATGTTAGGTAGTTATTTTTTAAGACAGATTTTATAATGCAGACTAGGTTAATCAAACTCAAGCAGATTTCCTTAGAAGCACTGATGGCATTTTAATATGATGAATATTTAGGTAAGTGGATGAGCCAAGCAAAAACACACACCTTGGAACTAACAACTAAGAAATACGGTCACATTAGCACCAGAAATTGATTTTTTTTCTCAAGCCATTCACCAATTTTGCATC
>NW_011482264.1:530-803 GCF_000754665.1 Bison bison bison
CCAGATGTGTGAGATCCCTTCCAGGTCCCTACAATACAACATGGTCATCTCTATACCACCTTCCCTGCTCCCACACTAAAGACACTCAATTACATAAGCTTTAACTTACTGGTTGAATCACCCCAGCAGAAAGTTGAGGGAAATAGAAATAAAAAACTTGTGCTCAGACTGCCATCTTCCAAGAATCTATCCTCTGGGTGAAGAAATTTTTTAAATACTTTCATTTATTTATTTATTTATTTTGCTTTCATGTATACTAATGGCTCAGTGGGT
>NW_011482264.1:4912-6152 GCF_000754665.1 Bison bison bison
CAGGGTTTCTTACTAGTTCTTGGGTTTCCTCACTCTAGGATACCATGTTAGTATCTGCTAAATAATATCTTCCCCTTGACCCTCTGCACCGCACCTGTTGCTCCTGTTGGTGCCAGACAGCATGAATAGTGGTTCCGAGGCACTATATCCTGATGCCTCCAGAATGAGCTGCAACCATGTTGCACACCATGCTGATGGAGGAGCAATGCCCCTCTGCCCTTTTCTTCCTTGTTTTTCCTAATTTGTTCCTGACATAGGAGGCAGAGTGAGCAAGCTCTGCTCTCTCACATAGTCAGGTTAAAGCAGAGTTTCTCTCAAAAGGGCTCAGACACAGAACCAAGGACCACATGACATACTCTGACATTGGTTTCACCATCTCTCCCCAGGTGCTGAATGTCTTCTGGCCCCTTCCCTACATAAATATCAATCAGGCAGATGCTCATAGATTACTGGCCCACTAAACCTATTTAAGTATACCACATATGTGAACACAACTAGGACACAACACCTCAGTGCATGAATGAATCAATAAGAGAAATAACTAAATACCAGGAAAATGATAGTATAGAGTGATATTATACTGACTTTCCAAACGTTACAGAAACACATTCAGATACACCGTGTTTGTGGAGATTAGCTGTATATTTTAGGCCTCAGTGAATGGTTCTTACATTTGGGGCATTAGAGAAAGTTAATCATTAATATCTACTGAGTACTTATGATGTGACAGGAACCAGAATACACACTTAAGTGCATTATATTCTGTAATTCCTTTAAGTCAGGGGTAGGTAAAGCTTTTCTTCTGTAAATGGGCAGATAGTAAGTTGCTTTCAGTTTTGTAGGCTATAATGTCTTTGTAACACTGTTCAGCTCTGAAAGTGGCAAAGCAAACACGTGGATTTGCCTGTGTTCCAATAAAACTTTATTTACAAAAATGACTGCAAGCTGAATTTAGCCAGCAGGCCAAAATTTGCTGACCAAGTTCATGAGCCTAGTGCTATTTCCATCTTCATTTAACAGACAAGGATATGGAAGCATAAAGAGGCTAAGAAACACATAGATATCGAGGAGTGGAACTGGGATTAGAACCTAAGAAGTCTGATTCCAGAGCTCACACTTTTTTAGTACTGAGTCATTTCCAGCCCTTGGCAGTAAGTTAAAGACTACCCTTAGGTGGAAAACTTAAAGGCTGGGACCTTGCTGTGAATATGGTTTACCCGTGGGCTTAATGTTTGCATCC
>NW_011482264.1:8930-9660 GCF_000754665.1 Bison bison bison
ATGGCACCTCATAGTGGTTTTGATTTGCATTTCTCTGATAATGAATGATGTTGAGCATCTTTTCATGTGTTTGTTAGCCATCTGTATGTCTTGTTTGGAGAAATGTCTGTTTAGTTCTTTGGCCCATTATTTGATTGGGTTGTTTATTATTGTGGAATTGATCTGCAAGAGTTGCTTGTGTATTTTTGAGATTAATTCTTTGTCAGTTGCTTCATTTGCTATTATTTTCTCCCATTCTGAAGGCTGTCCTTTCACCTTGCTTATTGTTTCCTTCGTTGTGCAAAAGCTTTTAAGTTTAATTAGGTCCCATTTGCTTATTTTTGCTTTTATTTCCATTACTCTGGGAGGTGGGTCATAGAGGATCCTGCTGTGATTTATGTCAGAGAGTGTTTTTCCTATGTTTTTCTCTAGGAGTTTTATATTTTCTGGTCTTACACTTAGATCTTTAATCCATTTTGAGTTTATTTTTGTGTATGGTGTTAGAAAGTGTTCTAGTTTCATTCTTTTACAAGTGGTTGACCAGTTTTCCCAACACCACTTGTTAAAGAGATTGTCTTTTCTGCATTGTATATTTTTCCCTCTTTGTCAAAGATAAGGTGTCCATAGGTGTGTAGATTTATCTCTGGGTTTTCTATTTTGTTCCATTGATCTATATTTCTGTCTTTGTGACAGTACCATACTGTCTTGATGACTGTAGCTTTGTAGTATAGCCTGAAGTCAGGCAGGTTGA
>NW_011482264.1:9760-10196 GCF_000754665.1 Bison bison bison
GTGGCCAAAGCTTCCAAAACTATGTTGAATAGTATTGGTGAGAGTGGGCATCCTTGTCTTCTCCCTGACTTTAGGGGAAATGCTTTCAATTTTTCACCATTGAGGATAATGTTTGCTGTGGGTTTGGCATATACAGCTTTTATTATATTGAGGTGTATTCCTTCTATTCCTGATTTCTGGAGGGTTTTTATCATAAATGGGTGTTGAATTTTGTCAAAGGCTTTCTTTTCATCTATTGAGATAATCATATGGTTTTTATCCTTCAATTTATTAATGTGGTGTATTACATTGATTGATTTGTGGATATGGAAGAATCCTTTTATCCCTGGGATAAAGCCCTCTTGGTCATGATGTATGATCTTTTTAACATGTTGTTGGATTATGTTTGCTAGGATTTTGTTAAGGTATTTTACATCTATGTTCATCAGTGATATTG
>NW_011482264.1:10296-10679 GCF_000754665.1 Bison bison bison
TTTAATTTTGTTGATTTGATTCTTCTCCCTTTTTTTCTTGATGAGTCTGGCTAATGGCTTGTCAATTTTATTTATCTTCTCAAAGAACCAGCTTTTTGCTTTGTTGAGTTTTGCTATGGTCTCTCTCTCTCTTTTTTTCATTTATTTCTGCCCTAATTTTTAAGATTTCTTTCCTATTACTAATGCTGGAGTTCTTCATTTCTTCCTTTTCTAGTTGCTTTAGGTGCAGATTTAGGTTATTTATTTGACTTTTTTCTTGTTTCTTGAGGTAAGCCTGTACTGCTATAAACCTTCCCCATAGCACTACTTTTACAGTGTCCCATAGGTTCTGGGTTGTTGTGTTTTCATTTTCATTTGTTTCTATGCATATTTTGATTTCTTTT
>NW_011482264.1:13202-14131 GCF_000754665.1 Bison bison bison
AACTATTATCTCCTCAGGTATTTTCTCATGGCCTTTCCTTTTGTCTTCTTCTCCTGGGACACCTATGATTCGAATATTGGGGTGTTTAACATTGTCCCAGGGGTCTCTAAGGTTGTTCTCATTTCTATTAATTCTTTCTTCTTTTTTCCTCTCTGCTTCATTTACTTCTACCGTTCTATCTTCCACCTCACTTATCCTATCTTCTGCCTCCATTATTCTACTGTTGGTTCCCTCCAGAGTGTTTTTTATCTCATTTATTTCATTATTCATTATTGATTGACTCTTTTATTTCTCCTAGGTCCTTGTTAAACATTGTTTGCATCTTCTCAATCCTTGTCTCCAGGCCATTTATCTATAATTCCATTTTGTTTTCAAGATTTTGGATCATTTTTACTATCATTATTCAGAATTCTTTTTCAGTTAGACTCCATATCTCTTCCTATTTTGTTTTGGTTTGGTGGGCATTTATCATGTTCCTTTACCTGCTGAGTATTTCTCTGCCTTTTCATCTCGATTGCTGTGTTTTGGGTGGCCTTTCTATATTCTGGCAGTTTGTGATTCCTCTTTATTGTGGAGGTTCCTCCCTGTGAGTGGGGTTGGACAGGTTGCTTGTCAAGGTTTCCTCATTAGGGAAGCTTGCATCAGTGTTCTGGTGGGTGGAGCTGGATCTCTTCTCTCTGGAGTACAATGAAATGTCCAGTAGTGAATTCTGAGATGTCTATGGGTTTGGTGTGACTTTGGGCAGCCTGTATATTGAAGCTCAGGTTATGTTCCTGAGTTGCTGGAGAATTTGTGTGGTATGTGTTGCTCTGGAACTTGTTGGCTCTTGGGTGGTGCTTGGTTTTGGTGTAGGTATGGAGGCATTTGGATGAGATCTTATTGAGTAATGCTCCCTGGAGTCAGGAGTTCTCTGGTGTTCTTAAGTTTTG
>NW_011482264.1:14231-15104 GCF_000754665.1 Bison bison bison
CAGAATACCAAGAAGTATTGGTTAGCAACTGGAAGCCTGCTTGCATTTTGGTAGAGGATGCCATCTTTGGGGCCAAGATTGCCCCTTTCCGGCTCTGGCCGCCCCTTTCCTGCCTCCCTGCCTCCAGCGGGGGATGGGCCAGTCCACAGCCAGCTAGCTCTCCTCTGGTATTCGTTCAGTCCTTTGTTCTGTGAACAGCCCTGTAGTGCCTTAGGTTAGGGTTTTTCGCAGGATAGTTCTCTCTCTCTCTCTCTCTCTCTCTCTTTTTTTTTTTTCTCTCTCTCTGGCTATCCCACAGTTTGGGTTGCTATCCCATGTTAGCTCCCTCAGATTGCCCTCAGGGCATTCAGGCCCGGTCCTTACCCTAAGCAATGCAGCCCGTGCCTCCCTATTCAGCCCCAGTTTGCTGGTGGCAGATGCAAGCATCTGGGCTACTTCTCTGCTGGGAGTTGCTGTTCGGCACATAATCTCTGGGTTTTATTTATTTATTTTTCCTCCTGGTTATGTTGCCCTCTGGGATTCCAAAACTCCCCACAGACCTGCTGGTGAGAGGGTTTCCTGGTGTTTGGAAACTTCTCCTCTTTTAAGACTCCTTTCCTGGGATGGGTCTCCATCCCTAACTCTTTTGTCTCTCTTTTCATCTTTTATATTTTGTCCTACCTCATTTCAAAGACAATGGGCTGCCTTTCTGGGTGCCTGATGTCCACGCCAGCATTCAGAAGTTGTTTTGTGGAATTTGCTCAGTGTTCAAATGTTCTTTTGACAAATTTGTTGGGGGAGAAAATGGTCTCCCCGTCCTATTCCTCCACCATCTTAGGACCACCCCTGGGAAGATCCTTGGAGAAGAAAATGGCTACCCACTCCAGTTTTCCT
>NW_011482264.1:15204-15723 GCF_000754665.1 Bison bison bison
CTAAGTAAAAATAGGTACTGAAGATTGGATTCTTAAAGGTACAAAATTGATAACAAATACCAAAAAGCAAAGATTAAAAATCTAGAGTAGAGGTTGGACTCTCAAAAATACAATCTTGTCAAAAACAAAGTCACAAAAATTATAAAATATATATGTGAAGTTTGCTTTAAAAATAGGGTCTTTTTTTTTGCAAGGTAATAATAGGTCATAAAAATGAAAATTAAAGGAGTGATAGAGGACTTAAAAATTTTTAAAAATTTAATGATAATAGTAAAAATATATCTAGGAATTTCTCTGGAGCTGTTATGGGAAGTGTGGGTCAGTTCAGTTTCAGTTAGTTCTGTGATATGTCATATACTTCTCAAGACCTATAGGCCCCTTTCAATGTAGTCGGTACTAACTACAGGGTTTTAATCTGCTGCACCTGTCATTTCCAAAGCGTTCCCTCTGTTTATTTTAGCTTCTTCTGTTTGTTGGTCTCTTCAGTGTCTAATTTCCACCCTGAGACAAGGGGGCGGT
>NW_011482265.1:0-413 GCF_000754665.1 Bison bison bison
CACATTTATGTATTTTATGTACAGAATTTATAGCCCCTGCTCACCACAAGGAGAGAAAAGCCAGGGGCACAGTGAAGACCCAGCATGGCCAAAAATAAATTTTAAAAGTTATTAAAGAAGAGAGAAAAAATTTCCTGTAATGAGAACTGCATTCTTCTGTATAGAAACTGTTTCTGTTCCATGCTTATGATGTTTATGATGACGTAGCTACAAATACTTTTGAGAAAAACTTGTTTACATCATAATATGTCATATACATATAACATCATAAGTGAATACTTCCTCAACGTAATGGAATGTCAAAAATTACTAGATGATCACTTGACAGTAATTAGGCAGTTTTAGTTTTTATTTAAAAATTATATATTCTCTCTTTTCTTTGCTGTCTGTTTCCAAAAGCTCCGTCAGATGTG
>NW_011482265.1:4568-5160 GCF_000754665.1 Bison bison bison
TTCCTGCAATTAGAATTTAAGCAGTTTAAGTAAACAAGAACTGGCTGTATGTAGGGATGACAAGCTAGAATGTGAAACACACAACTCTTAGAAAGGGCTACTTCATACTAACACTTCTAAGGAGAAAAATGTCTCGACATTCCACTTCTTCAAGGATCAAGCTTATTAGTCACTGCAGTGACCCAGCGAAAGTGCACCCTGAGGGCAAAGCAGGATTGAGAAAAGCAGGCACCATATTGTGCTTTGGACATTCTGGCCTTGGTATTTCAGGAAGGGTCTCTTGGGTCCATCCACCTCTTCAGCAAGTCCAGAGAAGTTTGGGGGAGTCTCTCCTGGTTTTCAGGTTATTGATTGATGACCCCAATTTTGTTTGACAGTGTTTTAACATACATAGCACCCAGTTAAAAGACACTGAGTAGAACTTCCCTGGTGGTCTAGTGGTAAATAATCCACCTCCCAATGCATAGGACCCGGGTTTGATCCCTGGTCTGGGAGGATACCACGTGCCTCGGAGCAACTAAGCCCGTGCAACACAAGTACTGCGCCTGTGCTCTAGAGCCTGTGCTCTGCAACAACAGAAGCCACAGCAATG
>NW_011482266.1:0-648 GCF_000754665.1 Bison bison bison
ATGGACAGAGGAGCCTGGTAGGCTGCAGTCCATGGGGTCGCTAAGAGTCAGACATGACTGAGCAACTTCACTTTCACTTTTCCTTTCATGCATTGGAGAAGAAAATGGCAACCCATTCCAGTGTTCTTGCCTGGACAATCCCAGGGACGGGGGAGCCTGGTGGGCTGCCATCTATGGGGTCACACAGAGTCCGACATGACTGAAGCGACTTAGCAGCAGCAGCAGCAGCTGGCTTTCAACCTTAGAGTTATAGATTCAACAGATCTTGGGTAGGGCCCAAGAATTGACACTTCTAACAATTTTCCAGTTGATGCTGATGTTGATTGTCAAGGACCAGAGCCTAAGGCATCCATTATAAGCAATGAATTACCTAGCCATCCTCAATGGAATAGATATGTATCATCCTTGATAAAAATAAGAAAATAGGTCTTAAATTATTTTCTATAGGACTTAATTTTCTTGAAAAACCCCACTTAAGCAAAGCTGCAAAGGGAATAAATACTAAAATAAATAGTAAAAAGTTATCACTTCCTATTTTAACTATCATCTGTGCTCTTAAGGTAATTTATTCTATTATGTCTGACCTCATGTCAAGTCAGGGCTTTTAATTTCTTCTCCCAGAGTACATGCTGTCAAACATTTACTATC
>NW_011482266.1:2201-2609 GCF_000754665.1 Bison bison bison
TCAATTCTCTTTTATTAATACATAAAACTCTGAATGGTCTATTCATTTATTAGAATGTTATTTTGCCCATTGTTTTTTCCATATGGGTAAATAAGGTTTATATGATTTCAGATGTAGAAATTTGAAAAATTAAGTAGTAGCCCCCAGTGTACCACAAACATCTGATACCACAAAGAAGCTCAGAAGTGTATGTTAACCAATCTTTCATAAATATTAGCAAATGATATCACATAAAATGGCTGTAGATTTTGATTCAGCTGGTCACAAAAACACTCTTGCAACTTTTCAAGTACCTGCTGCACTTAGAGTTGAAATTGGCTATTTATATATTATGGATAAATATATATTATTTATATATAAATGTATATTATTTATTATATTTATACTATTGGTATTATTATTAAATTA
>NW_011482266.1:3848-4546 GCF_000754665.1 Bison bison bison
TAGGGATAAATATTCCAACGATAACATTGAGGAAGTGAAAACCAGGCCTTCTGGTAAATGGCAGTTAGCTAGGTATGATGGTCTCAAGTAAACATCAACAGCCACAGAAAATAAACCATACAGAGATATGGACATCCAAGGGCCATGTTTGGGGTAAGACAGAGCCAAGGCCATTATGCCACCACAAAAATGACAAATAGGAGGCACTGTTACTACTTCTTAACTCTGCCCTGCTTTAATCCTTTCACCTTCCAGATAAAAACTGGTAGGTATATTCTTAATTGTCTCTGGAGAGAAAGCTTTGACTGCACCATTTAATTAAAACACTGCCATATTGCAAATAACTTAGAAGGAAGACAGTAAGCTCTAGAATTCTGGAATATATGTGTGTGAGTGTATGTGTGTGCATGTGTGAATGAACTCTTTTCATAAAATACAAATGTGGCAAAAGCAATATTCTTAGTGTGTTATTTTATAAAATGTGAGATTTCAAATATTGGAAGTGCTAATCAATTAAGAAATTAAACATAACTAGGCATTTGACAATCTCATCCACATTCCTAAATGATTCTATCAATTGCTCAAAAATTTATTATAAATTTTATCTTCTCATTGGGAAAGCGGGGTTCTCCTTATATTCAGATCAGATCAGATCAGTCGCTCAGTCATGTCCGACTCTTTGTGACCCCAATAATCGC
>NW_011482266.1:4646-5227 GCF_000754665.1 Bison bison bison
AATATAGGTTCCTTTTTAAATGTAAAATGGAATTTAACTCTGAACTACTTATGTTTGGGATATTCAAAATTTTTAAATCTTGTATTTTTCTCTTGTGTTAATGTTTGGCATGATATTAATGTCTGTTATATAAATAAATAAATCATCCTATGACTTTATATACATAGACATACATATGATTATTGTAACTGAAACATCTATGTCTCCATGTCTGTGTCTATAAATGCAATTAATACAACTGAGGACGAGAGGTGAAATTCAGATCTCTAAAATGCTTGTCCAGTTTCAGCATGAGCTACTGAGTAAGACTAAATTGAGACTCTTTCCCAAAATATTTTCTCACAAGAGTCAGTTCATATTAGCTTATAATGTCTTTTGTGTTTCAATTGTTTTATTTTGAACAACAAAGTTCAACAGTACCCTGAAATACTCTCAAGAGATATGAATTTGGGATGCATTGAGAAGTTATCTGCCAGAATTGGTTAATAAAACAAAAAGGAAGTAAAGAAAATTGATAAACTATTAACAATTATTCCTAGGGTATACCTTCACATTTACCAGTGGTAAAAGTCATTGTAAAC
>NW_011482266.1:5327-5976 GCF_000754665.1 Bison bison bison
AAAAAATTCAAAAGCGGTAATACAACATATTATTAGATTCATGTTAAGATTTTTCTGGATAATTTAAAAAGTTAGCAAAGCAAACCAGCTGGTGTGATCTTATCACTTCACCAAGTAACTAAGACATTTTAAATTTCATTAATGTTCTCAGTTCTAATAATGGAAGGTGATAAAAGTATTTCAAAATATATACACACATTTAAAAAATTTTAACAGGAAGAGTGGTGTTCCAAAATTAAAGTTAAAGAAAGTGAAAATATAAGAGAATGCCATCCAAATGCTTAAGTTCTAAAGAACTAAACAATTTTTAAGTCAAATAACAAATGGCTTTTCTTTTTTGTAGTAAATATTGTTGCTACTGAGGGCAGTTGTCTTTGTTGCTTTTTAACTGCTAAATTCGGGGCTACTGAGGAACCTGCTCATTACTCTGTGAAAATGGAACATATTAAAATGATTCCCCCAACAGCATTACCATAAAGTATTATTACCAAAAGTATAGCTTAAGCAAAGTATTCAACAATTTACTGAACTTATCCAAGCAATCTTCAACAGCTTCTGAAGTTAAGAGAAAGGAACAAGGTACAAATCAAATGAAATAAAAGTGTGTGTGTGTGTGTGTGTGTGTGTGTGTGTGTGTGTGGGGGGGAGA
>NW_011482266.1:6076-6906 GCF_000754665.1 Bison bison bison
CATTCCTTCCAAAGAGTGATTATCACTGATTCAATCTCTCATGGTCAAGACTTTTTACTCAGTTGTAAAACTTATTTGCATTAAAAAATGAAATTCTGATACCCATCTATTAATAAATTATAAAATCTCTCTAATACTGTTACTCCCTATAATTCTTCCCTGAACTGTTTCTATTACCATTGACATGGAAATTGTGTTTATCAAATGAGTCAATCAAAATGGATCTGTTTATCTGGGGGATAGACTCATATCTGTTATCTTGCTATTGATTCTGATGTTACCAAAAAAAAAAAAAAAAGTTACACCATGTAAATGAGATAGCCTGATAGATGATTTATAAAGATCCAATTACTGTTATAATATAATATGTAATTGGGAAACATTTTCACCAACAAGACACCACTTGACATTCTATATTGTATATACATTTTTGGATGCACATCTGTTGTGAGTGATATATTTTGAATTATCAGGCAAAAAAATAAATAAATAAATAAACCCAAAGAGTTTTTCAAAATTTCAAATGTTGATGTTGGCAGTAGAACAAACTCAGGAGGGGAAAAAAAACAGCTTAATCTAGTTAATTAACAACAAAACAGCTGGGAAAATGAAACATCCTTGGTTGTGACTGACTATAATTGAAAATGACTAATGATGCTGTCATTCTGCAGCTTATATCGGAGGAAATGATGCCTGGAAGATGGTAATTGCCCTCTTGACCATTTGTTTATAGCAATTATTTTTGTGTTAAAGGTTGGGGTGGAACCCTTTGGCCAAATATAGAAAGTTCCTAACACCTCATTTTTTCTCTTAACATTAAAAAAAAAAAT
>NW_011482266.1:7372-12313 GCF_000754665.1 Bison bison bison
ATTATCCATTTAAATACTGGATCTTATATACACACCATGAGGGATTTTCATTTTCCTTTGAAAGACTATCACCATCTTCTTTAGAATTGTTATATTTTCCAAAGAATTGTTATATTTTCCAAATGTACCTCCTCCCCAAAACAAAAACCAAACTTTTGTCATGAAAATGTATTGCAGGCTACTTGTACCCTTTCTCCTTCTATTAAAGGGTGAGAAACCTGAAAGTTAAGGAGGAAAGGCATCAGGAATAGTAAAATTTAAAAATTTTGATGTATGAAGTCAAAGTTAAATGCACGGTTGATTTATGTACTATCAGAGCAGTGGCTTACCCTTTAGAAAAATCATCCCTAATCTTTAAAAATAAGTTTTTGATCCATGCAGAGATTTAAACAGTTCCCCTCACTTGGTACCTTGTATTGCTAGGTTCCAGGTTTTGAAGGATGAGGTAGTTTTTTTGTTTGTTTGTTTGTGATTTTTTGTCTTCATTTTTCTTTTTTGTCAGCTTTTAGATAGCATCCTTTAATATTTTGTTATTACACAGGAGGAAACCGCTCTATATCCTAGCTTCTTTCCCTTTTCCTCTTCCAACATTTGTCAGCTTTCAGAGTGCTTTTTTCCTTAATGATGAGGTAGTTTCTGAGCCTCTAGTGTTTCAGGCTACCAGATGCCCCAGCTAATCTTCAAGAATTTCCAAGGTCATGCATGGTCCTTATCAAAAGCTGCACATGAATATTCCATTTCTCCTCACTCCTGATCTCCTGAATCAATTTTGCCCTTTGGCCACTAGGAACCTGATATGGTGATTCCTCTCCCAACTTGAGGGGTAAATGGCAGAGCGGGGATGAGTTTTCATTTAAGCTGTGCTTCTCTGCCATGAACTGATTTGAAAGGACATGGTGAAGGAAGGGAAAAGAAAAGAAAGACAAGGGCTGACTCTACACAACGGTTTCCAGGGATGTGAAAGACAAGGAAGTTACCACCCTGCCTGCTCTCTTATTTCAGGAAGGTAATCCCCCTCTTCTGTCACTAATGCTGCAGTAGAAATTAGAGACCCCAAGAGGTGGCAGATCCCAGTTCTGAACTCATAGTGGCCCAGATTTTGAGGATATGACCGATTAGCCTCAAGGTTTGGATGGTGTACATACAATGAATACACATTTTCTCATTGACTTTCAATGAAGGCTCTGCCTCTTTTTTTGCATAGGCTCAAAAGCAAAAGCCAACTGTAAGGCATATTTGTGATCTGTAGCAATTATGTCAAACCCTGCATAAACTCTTTGAGTAGGTAGAACAGATCTACAAAATGGTAGATTTGTAGATCTCATTTGTCCATCTCATTGCTTGCTATGAAAGTCACTCTGTTAATCAAGAAAGGTAGCTGCTTGGGACTGGCTTTCTCTAGTGCATCAAAAGAAACCCTGAAACTTGCTACTTTCAGGACCTTTTCTAGCTCTCCAATCTAAAAACTATACATGTTGTTACTTTATGAAAATGATCATTCCAGGCCTGGACTGGATGCAAATTACTTTGGGAGGATGTTAGGAGTGGGGACAATATATACCTGTATAAATGTCTATGGATATCTACTGCAAAATCTGGGCCTTTCAGCACCTGCTGTTTGGATATTACATTTAGCCCAAACCTTTAAATTTACCTAAGAAAAACCCTCTTGTAAACTGTAAGGAAAACAAACAATTTTCTAGAAATGAAGCTTGGGCCAAGCATAAGCAGTGACCTTGGAGACAGAGTGTAAGTCATGGTAATGTTATTTGCAAGGACACACTAGTTCTGTATAATGAGGTTATTGACCTGCACTGTTTTAGAGCAGTTTTAAGCATGAGGGTGAGGCTCACTAAATCTCAGCCTGCAACATTAGCTAGAGAAGCCAGGACTGATCAATAAACAGCCACCATTACAGGCTCTCGGGAACCTTCATCATAATGGGGGCCATTATAATTTTGGTCAGGTACAGAAAATAAGGTAACCTATACCTAACTTCTATTTATCACTTGGACTCTCATTTGCAAATGAAAACCATTGATTATCTATTTTTTGAGAACGGAACTGGTTTTCCATTTCTCTCCTCATGTAATAGCCTGTGAATAAATGTGTCCCAGACTTCAAAATGCACATGAGGAAAGGAAAGAAGTAGAAACCTTTCTCTCAGGCCAGCTTTTTTTTTTTTTTTTTTTAATCAAAGAGAGAAGCAATTACATGACATTTCACTAAAAATTCTTGACCCAATAAAGTATTGATGCCCAAATGCTGATTTTCCTCTTTCATAAGAAAGAGCAATAGAGAAAAGAAAGGTCATGGACCATATTGTGATTCTTTACAGCGGCTGGAGACAGACAGTATGATGCAGTAGCTTGATCTGAATGAAGCCAAACACTATGAAAAGCATCAAGCTTGGCAAGCAACGCAATAAAGCCTCAAAGAATTTAATCTACCTTGAAGGTGGGACTACTTTTTGTATTGATGGCAGCGCACCAGGACAGAAATAAGTCCTTTAATGCAATGACTCGTTAATAGCCTTAAGATCACAATATATAAATAGGATATGTTGATCAAAAAGACAGCTCTGCCTCTGCTATTGCAGGATGGCCAATATTTCTTTACAAGTTATTTCATCGATTATAAATAGGGGAAGCATAACCCATTATGAGGTAATGGATGTTGCTATAGGTTGCTTCATTACCTTCACTGGCTCAGTGGCTGGTTTTTCCTTGTACAAATTCTGCCCTTTAGACAAAATCCCTTCCACATCCGGCTGTTTAGCTTGAACTGCTACTTCAGTTTCCTGGGGAAAAAGAGCACATACAGTGCAGATTAACTTCACAGTTAGCAATAAAATTACTAAATTTAAATATACCCTTGGAGACTCCACATGTATTGCAGATCAATTTCTGTGCAGTACAGAGGGGCACAAAGTAGTTTTCAGTGCAGAGAAAAGAAATAGAGGTGTTTGCATCACATACGAAAGTTTAAAAAAATTACCTCCAATTTACTTGAATTATCATAATACTATTATGTAGAAACAGAGAAGATATTTGCTATTTTTCAGAAAAGGTAAAATGCAGTTATAAGAAGTATGATCTATGCATGTGGTCAATATGGATAAATATGATAGTTAACTCCAATAATCTCAGTAACCCTAATGTCCATTTTACTACACACACTTCTTATTTTGGCTCTGAATCCCAAATTTTGTTTCGAGATATTTAGAAACCAAACAAATCTTTCCACATCACTGTCAAAATGACTAACTTTCTTTCCAAAGAGTAAACACTTAAAGCACAGGATCAAGACTGATTAATTATTAAGCAGTCAAATTAAATAGACCTTTTGAGGAATGATTCAGTTATCCTTAAAAATCTGCTTTCCTTAGTCTGGGGAGGACTGCAGCCTGATCATATGACCAAAAAACAGGACCAAACAAAACATTACATAACAAAAGGAAAAACAAAACAAAACAAAACACCCTCTTTAGATACATGAATATAAAACTCTTTGCCACTGGCTGCTCTCTAGCTCTCCTGAAGAGAGGACCAAAGAAATGTGCATAAATTGAAGCTGAAGGAAGTGAAGTTAAATATTACAGAAGACTTTTTGGATGGAACACTTGTTAAACAGTAGGATGGAGTATCGATTAATCAATGTCAGGCGTCAGTCAGGGCCTGGGCAATCTTCCCCAGATAGCAATTCCTGATTAACCTGCATCCTCTTCCTCCCTCTCCTACCCTGAAGCCTCCCCCCACTGCGGTGTGTACGTGTCTTCATGCCACTGTTTCCTTTCTCCACTGCGTTTGTCCCTGCTCTCTCTCAGCTCATCCAAGCAGGGTGTCCTCTGAACCAAAATTACTACAATGTTATATGGCACAGTAGGGTTTCTTATAACTTGTGGGTGCTCATCACATGCTCCTGAGAAGGATTATTTCTTCAATTCTTATAATAAATAGCAGTGGGAGGTAGCCACTTGGTTAAAAGAGTCCACAACATTAACTCTATGTGTTACATGGGTATGCGTGCAACACACAGACACACACCCACACGTCCTTTAGGGACAATAATTATGGAAGAAACAAACCTAAAATTTTAAGTATTAACTCATTCTCTATGATAAAAAGTTCTAAATGTGATTTTTTTTTAAACAGCAAAATTGTAACAAGTTTAAAATCAGAGTGTACTTGGTGAGGGTTGGATCTTTCCTTCTTCCCTTGGAATGATTTACAAGGGCACCCAGTCCAAATTATATACCTTCAGACAATGAGCACAAATAGTCAACAATTTTACTACTGTTTCATGGATGCAGCAAATGATTAGTACTAACAGGTTCCTCTCCCTGCTGCCCTGAGCGGCACACAGATTTTTCCAACCAGGGATTGAACCATTGAACGGGTGACCTCTGCTGTGGAAACCTGGAGTCTTAACCACTGGACCACAGGGAAAGCTCTCCTTGCACTCAGTCTTCAATTGAAAATAAATAATTCCAAAGATCACAAATAATTGATGCCACTCTTTAGGAGGCACTGGTAAACAAGCAGGGCTAAAAGACTGCATTTGCTATGACAAGGAATTCCCTCAGGAAATAAACACACACATTTTAATTCATAAAATCTTCACTGGCAAATGAACAGAAAGAGTAGCAAGGCTGACATGAAGGCAGTCCAGATATTACTTAGAGCTCCAAGTTCTAAGGAGGTGCTTATTAGATGGGCTACGGGATGCCATGTGAAATGTCTATGTTTTACACTTAAAGAAAGTAAAATATTCCCTCTACAGGCCACTGAATTCACCCTAGATTTAGTTCTCTGATGAATGAGCATTGCAAAGTCACATCATTTCCATTAAATTTTTTTTTTTTTTAATTTTTGGCCACACCACACGCAAGCAGTATCTTCCCTGATCAGGGCTAGAACTCCAGTTCCTTGTACTGGAAGC
>NW_011482266.1:12613-13345 GCF_000754665.1 Bison bison bison
CATTTCCATTTGTAGAAATATTTCCTAGTACCATGTCCTTCCAACAACACTATTGCCATCTCTTCATCCTTTAATGAAAAAATGGAGAGTTTAAGTACCTGGATGAGATTAACACTTGGTCCAACAGAAATAGAGCAATGGGTAAGAGAAATAATATTCAGCTCTTAATTCTTTGTGAGTACTTCCCCTTTATGATTTTTTTTTGAGAACTAGGTATCTGATTATACATGCCTTTGATAAATCACTTTAGAAAGGCCATTTTGAAGATAACTTTCTACAATTTACCTTACTACATTTATTTGCAATGTGAATTTATTATTGAGGGTCAAATATTATTGCTTGAAGGATCAACTGTAGTAAATCTGATTAAATTCCTTTCATATGTCCCTTAGTATAGTTTTCTTAAGCTCATGCAAAATAATACACTATGAGAAGCTGATGATCAAGCTGAAAAAAATGGAAGTATATGTGAAAAAATTTTTAAAAATTGATATCCCTTCATGCAATTAAGATTTGACATGGAAAAATTTTAAAGCAAACAAACAAATACCAGCCAAATCACATGACTATGCAAAGATAAGAAAAAGCTGCTGAAATCATTAACTGTGCTGAAAATATCAACAAACTGCTACAGTGATATTAAGTGATTCCCATCAAGTGATATAATAATATTAACAAAACAGAGTTTCTGAAACATTACCATGTGTCTGGGCCTTCCTGATTGCTCAGATA
>NW_011482266.1:13445-22671 GCF_000754665.1 Bison bison bison
CAGATAGCAAAGAATGTCTGCAATGCAGGAGACCCAGGTTTTATTCCTGTGTCAAGAAGATCCCTTGGAAAAGGGAATGGCCACCCACTCCAGTATTCTTGCCTGGAGAATTCCATGGACTGAGGAGTGTGGCGGGCTACAGTCCACAGGGTTGCAAAGAGTGGGACACAATTGAGCGACTAACACTTTCACTTTACACGTGTCAAACACTTTATTTTTTGTACATCTGTCCTCGTACTTACACTCCTACAAAAAGGGTATTATCTGATTTTGCAGATGATGAAACCAAGAGAGATTAGGTCAATTTTCCAAGGCCATATAGCTTGCAAATGGCAGAGATATTACCAGAAAGTGTGTGTCACTAAACCTCCACTTCAGCCTACTTTGTTGAGTAGAGCATGTGTGTGTGTGTCTCTGTGTGTGTGTATGTGTGAACACACATGCATATGCTAAAACTGGCAGTCATGCTTCTTACTATAATGTTATTTTTTTTCTCCTCTTTATCTCCAGTGCATTCTATAGTATCATTCCAATGGGTAAATGAGAGAAAATCCTATCTTTTCCCACAAAAAATAAATTCTTACATAGCCTTTAAAAAATTCCAAGAATGTCTCTTTGTGGGTTTGTGAGTGTCAAACTGATGATATCCAGGTCAGAGAATTGGTTTGAGTAAATCTTTTATCTCCCCAATGACCTCACATTTTTATATGATTTAAGATAAGGTGAAGAAGTTCACCACTAAAATGGAAACATGGCTAATTATAGTGGCCACTTTTTTCTAAGTAGAAAGTGTTAAACTTCAAAGAAAATTCAGACAAGAATGTCTTCATGGGATTTCAACCAAAAAAACTCACTTCTAATAACAGAACATTTCCATTTAAGTTTTTTCTCTGCCTTATTTTTAAAATATCCTCTGTAATATAAGATTGTGCACCAGGAGTTAAGACCCTTATGATATAACTAGAGTTGTTTTTTTTTTTTTTTTAAATCATTGTACTGACATTTCACTACAATCTTATGCATAATTTTAAGTATGTAATTTTTATTGAATAGGTAATAGGAACAACCATTAATACTCACTAGGAAAATATTGTACTGTATTTTTAAAAAATCCTGCCTTGATAGGTATTCAAAATGGAGTAACTCTAAGCACCTTCCGTTTTATTTCTTTTTAGACAGCATTACTTATACTGCTGGTAGTGTTGGTCCTGACAAGCAGTGAAGCAATGGTTAGTGATTAAAAAAGACTGAACAGCACCTTTGGGGATGAAAGTAGCAACTCATATGTGAATTAATGTACACTCATATTTTTTAAAGAATTTATTCATTGACTATTATTTTTCTAATTCAATATTAAACTGATAGTATGCACACATTTCTTTTTAAACTAGAAGTTTGGTGCCGCTAAGGATAATATAAGAGAGACATATTTTGCCTTGTTTTCCTTAGTTATTTTGAATTTCTTTATATTTCTATCATTTTACTTATTGTTAACCTTAGAGTGTATCTATCTATATATATATACACACATATATATATGTGTATGTGTGCATGCTAAGTCACTTCAGTCGTGTCTAACTCTTTGTGACCCCATGGACTGTAGCCTGCCAGGCTCCTTTGTCCATGGGATTCTCCAGGCAAGAACATTGGAGTGGGTTGTCATTTTCTTCTCCAGGGGATTGAACCCGCATCTCCTGTGTCTCCTACATAGCAGGCAGATTCTTTACCATTTTCACAAAGTAAAAAGGATATCAACAGCCTTTTCACATATGTTCCAACATTCATTTGTGCATTTCCCAAACATTTATTTAATATTTACTATATTTCAAAGTCTTGGCTAGGAACTGGGAATGATACGTGGCAGAAGGATACAGCCAATCATGTATTAAACTTGGACTGCAACAGGTGAAATGACTAGCAATGTTCAGTGTACAATGGGGCATGGAGGAGCAACTGATCAGGTCTGTGTTTGAGGGACAAAAAGAGAGTAGGGGCAGGCCTTATTGGAGAAGAAAGGTTTGAGCACAAACTTGGAACACAGACAGCTCAAGTGCCTGGTTGACAAAGGAATGGATGATGGAAAAGTAGTCAAGAGAGAATCTGGTGTATGCAAAGACTGGAAACAGAGGTGGCATGGAGATCCCATGTGGGGAAATGGGAGGAAATGATGCAGGAGCAGAAGCAAGGACCAAAGGAAAGAAGGAGTTTTTATATCATCCTCAAGACCTTAGTGGAGAAACCACAAAAAGGTTTTTAAACAGGGGAATTACACTTTGATTTCTAATTGATATTCTAAAAATGAATATATATGAATCTCTGAATAGGTAGACAGATCTAACATCCATCTAATGTACAGTTTTCCACTCAAACAAGCTGTTTGAATAAGATACATATGCTGCTACTGAAAACAGAGAAAATATATAAAGATGACAACTATATTCTTTAGCAAACCTAAGTACCTCTTCATTTAATTTCCTTATTTATAAAGAGTATTTTCTGCCATTTGACTGTTTTGTCAACCACCACAATCAATGGTTTTTCTATCAAGTCTAAGATATCATGGATAGAAGAATGACTATTATGTCATGAATTGCTAAGTTTAAAAAAATTAACTTTGGAGGCACTTTTGTGGCAAATACTTCAATTTCATAGATGTTGAGATATAAAAAAAAAAGATTTTGGAATCAATTCTAAGATGTTTGTGAAAATTATGATTGGCTTATTAGTTCATTATTATTCACTGACTGTGTGAAAATGTCTGCCCTGTGGGTGAATATGCTCTCTTCCCCATTGACTTTGGACTTAACCATGTGCCTCATTTAGATTAATAGACTGTGGGCAGACATGACTGCATGACAGCTTTGAGCTGGGTCTTTAAAGGCAATTCAGGATTTGTTAGTACCTCCAGTTCCTGTCTTTTACCATGAGATAATAATGTATCATAAAGGAGCTGCTCTTTCAGCCTGGGTTCTGGATGAGAAGACATTTGGAGCAGATCCACAATCTAGGATGAGAAAATATCATCTTGACCCATAGTGTGGAGTAAAGCTGCCACTGATCTGCAGACACATGAATGGTTAATCAATGTCTATTGTTATAAGTCACTGGAATTGGGGGGTCATTTGTTACTGCAGCAAGAGCTGACAATTACAATATTATAGTGAAACAAACATACAGTTTTATGGGAAGAAAAAAAAAAAAAAAAACAAAGTAAGCCTTTAAAATAAATGTTCCCTAGTCACGTATATTGACTGCACCATCTCTCATTCCACATACAAACTGTTTGCTAAAAAGGGTGGCAAGAAACGAAAAATAAAATGGAATCAATATTGTGTTAGAGCCTGACTTCTCTGGCCTAGATTGTCAGGCAGAGTCTGACAAATGAAGGCTGATGGATGGAAAAACATAACATTGTGCCGTTGAGTTTCTTTCTCTTTCCCTTCATGCTGGGTGACTGTTCTTTTATTTATCTACAATTAGGATTGCTAGACCACAGCAACACAGTTCTCCTTCACTGTAACGGCAGCCTGTCAAGTACGTGCCAAGCTGATTGACAAAGAATGACAGTTTCTCTCTCTCCATTCTGAGCTAATTAAGGGCAGCCCACCAAAGGGAGGCTTTCTTCTGATTTAGAGATTTATGGATTTCAAAAATAATCTGTACAAATATACAAAATATAATGCTGTATTGATTTTTTAAAGTGGCAAGTGTTAGGAAGCCAAGAAGAGAGAATCTATTAAGGGACATAGGCTATTCAAGGCCAACCAAAGAGTACACATAGGTACGACCATCAAATAATGAGACTGATAACCAGAAGCTACTCTTAGAAGCCCTCCATTCATAATGATGGGATTTCAAAGTCCTTTAGGCAGTAGAATGCCTTTGGCAAGTGAAATCTTACCCAACTGTCCCCAGCATCTTAGTTAATTCATTCAGTAAATATATACTGAATATAAGAGCATCTATTATGTTCTAAATTCTGTTTTGATACTGGATATATAGCAGTGAATAAAACAGAAACATTTTCTGTTCTTGTGAGCTTCACATTCTAATGGGGACCATGGACAATAAAATATATAAATAAATTGAAAGTGAAAGTTGTTCAGTCATGTCTGACTCCATAGTCCATGGAATTCTCCAGGCCAGAATACTAGGGTGGGTAGCCTTTCCCTTCTCCAGGGGATCTTCCTGACCCAGAGATAGAAGCCCTATCTCCTGCATTGCAGGCAGATTCTTTGCCAATTGAGCTATCAGGGAAGCCCAAAATATAAATTATGGCACATCAAAGGATGAAAAGTGTTAAAGAGAAAAAATAAAGTCTCAAGTGGGGATAGGAGATGTATGTGTGGGCTAAGGGAACATGCTGCTGCTGCTGCTGCTGCTAAGTCGATTCAGTCATGTCTGAGTCTGTGCGACCCCATAGAGGGCAGCCCACCAGGCTCCCTATCCCTGGGATTCTCTAGGCAAGAACACTGGAGTGGGTTGCCATGTCCTTCTCCAATGCATGAAAATGAAAAGTGAAAGTGAAGTTGCTCAGTCGTGTCTGACTCTTAGCAACCCCATGGACTGCAGCCTACCAGGCTCCTCCGTCCATGGGATTTCCAGGCAAAAGTACTGGAGTGGGGGTGCCATTGCCTTTTCCAAGGGAACATGGGAGGTGGATATTTGAGAAAGTGTGTCCAGGGAAAAGCCCTCATTGAGAAGGTGACATTTGAATAAAGATTAGGAGGAAGTAGGGGAATGAATCATGTGGTATTTCAGGGAAGGGCAATACATGCAGAGGAAAAAGCAAGTGCAAAGGCCCTGGGGCAGGAGTGTGCATGACATGATCAATACAAGTATAGGGAAGCCAGGGTGAGAAAAGTCTACTGAGCAAGGGGAGAGTATCAGGAAGCAAGCCAGAGAGATGGGGGAGGGTAGGTCCTGCCGGGCAATGATATGAGGACTTGGGTTGAGTGAGAATAGGAAGCATAGGAGGGTTTTCAGCAGAGGAGTTATGTGACCTGACTTTTTTTTAAACTTATTTTTTAATAGATCATTCTGGTTGCTGTGTTAAGATTAGACTGAAGGAAGACAGAAAATAGATAGTAGTTATAAGCAGGCTCCCAAGTGGGTTCGTTAAATGTACATTGCTTGGAGGCAAATACTTGTTTGTAGAAACCTGATGCACTTACTCTAAAAATCTTTATAGATACAGTTCTTAAATGAGGACTAAATCTCTGATCTAATTCAGTAGCAACAAAGGACACTCACTGAAACTGCTGCTCCCCAGGTTTTACTATGTTCCTAGGTCCTTAGTGGAGAAGAATGTGGGCTCTTGACTGGTTATCTAAATGCCAGTCCTGGCATGAGTTAATTGCAATAAAGACCAAATGGCCCATAAATCCTAAAACATATTCTAAAACCTTTGCTATCTGGCCTTTTGAAGACAAAGTTAGCCAGTCTCTGATCCAAAGGAAAGGTTAGGATTGGCATCAGTGACTCTCAAAACCTTCAGGTACACAGAAAAATTATATGGGCTGTTATTTATAAAGATAAAACACAAGCAACATTTTGTCTTTTATCTCCTTATATTGACTCATAGACATGTCAAACGATTTATAGTTATGCTTTAGAGAGGGCTCAACAAACAAACATTTTATGCCTTGTCCAAACTTGGATTCTATCACTGTCATGTTAAAGTAGCTAGAGACAATACATAAACAAATGAGCATGGTGGTTGTGTTTCAATAACAACTGATTTACTAAAACACATGGTGGACTGAATTTGGCCCTTGGACTATGGTGTGCTGACTCCTGCTTTGATGTATTATAGTGTTCTTGGAAGTAATCAGACTCAGGAATAAGAACCTGTGGCTTCTAGGCTTATCAATTTTGGAGATGGGGCAAGCTACTTAAATTCTCTAATTTCAGCATCTTTAATTATAAAATGGATGAAAGTGACGGATACTGTGGCTAAAGGGTTAAAAACAACTTTTGCCCCTCTGCATGAGACTTTGGGGCTTCCTTGGTGGCTCAGCTGGTAAAGAATCCATCTGCAATGCAGGAGACCTGGGTTTGATCCCTGGGTTGGGAAGATCCCCTGGAGAAGGGAATGGCTACCCACTCCAGTATTCTGGCCTGGAGGGGCTGAAGGGAGATGCCTGATCACACCATCCTGGGAAGCTATGCTTCTCTGCCTATGGTCAATGGCAGCCTTGTTCAGTTGCATATAAGGCTTGCTGATGGGCTTGGCAAAAACCTTTTCTAAGATCCACATTTTATTTGCACAAATGTGCTGCTCTGAATTGAGAGACTATAAATGATGGTATGTCATAGTCTAATTGACAGCACTTTCTTCTTCATGATAGATAAAATAATCATTCATATTCTAATCAATAGTGTCTTAGAAACAATTAGATATGGTATATGACCAGGATATTCATGGTAGGTCAGGATCAAATGATTTAGTCTATGCAAAGGCAATACTGCTACAATTTATTGAAAACTTACTAAGTATCAGGGCTTGCCTGGTGGCTCAGACAGTAAAGAATCTGCCTGCAATGCAGGAGACCAGAGTTCGATCCCTGAGTTGGGAAGATCTCCTGCAGAAGGGACCGACAACTCACTGCAATATTCTTGCCTGGAGAATTCCAGGGACAGAGAAGCCTGATGAGTTACAGTCCATGGGGTCCCGAAGAGTTGGACATGACTGAGCGATTAACACTTTCACCCTCACTAAGTACCAACATTCTGCCATGCACTTAACATTAATCATTTTAATTAATCTCATTCAATCTCCATTGTAGAGCCTTTCAGCAGACATGGTTCAGATTTTAAAAGGGAGGTTAAGAAACTTGCCTAAGGCACAAGCAAACGGTGGATGTGAGATTTGAACCCTGGTCTGTCCGATGCATGTCCTGCACACTTATTCACTATACTATAGGTTACTTGAATTTAAATATGATACAGATAGACAATTAGATTTTGTTTGATAAATCACAGGGTTTAGAACCAGAATAAAATAGTTTTGATTCATATGCAATTTTAGTTTAAATCAGGGTTTCTCAACCTCAGCACTACTAACATTTCGGTCTGGGTAACTGTTTGCTGTAGGGGATTATGTATTGTGAGAGGTTTTGCAGCACCCCTAGTCACTATTTATAAGGTGCCAGTAGCACTTCCTCCTCTCTTTTGGATGTGCCAACCAAAAGTTTTTTCAGATATTGACAAATTCCCCTGGAGAATAAATCACCCCGATTGAGAACAACTGAATTACTGAATACATGAATGAACAAATGAAAGACTGTCTAACTACTCATGGTCTATATTTCCAGTGTACATGAAATACTAGGATTTCATATGAATACCTTTCCTTTTTCTTTGTGGAATGTTGTTTGCAACTCTATCCATTTACATATTTTTTCAGATGTTCTACTATGCACACTATGACTCTTCAACTACACTTGAACATGGTTCTGATGAACTCTAACCATAGTTGAATTTTTCCCTTCCAGCTGAATTATCCCTAAAAACATTGCTTTAAATAACCCAAAGTGGTTAAGGAAGACAGATTTTAACAGATTTTTAAAAATCTTTGGAATAGAGACACATGTATAACAAAGTAATTTTTCCAGGTCTCTGAATCCTCTTTTTCTTGCTTTGTACATTCACCTTGGCCAGTGGTATTTGCATTATTTTCAACCAATATAGCACAATCCTAAGTTATCATCCATGTGGTAAATGGACAAGTTTCTTGAAGTCTTGACAGAGATCATTTATTTTAAAATCAAGTATTATCAAAAAGAGTAGAAGTTTCTTTTTAAAATATAAAACAACAGTTAGGGGAATTTTCATTGAAAGCAAAGAAAAGAGGAATTCAATCTGACACTGTAATTGACACACACTTCAAATAAAATTAAAGGTGCTTTGTTTTTTACTGTTAAATGTTGTACCAAAATCATAGTCATTATCTAAAACAACTCTTTTTAAAGTCTTCAACAACTCATAAACTCAAGGAATCAAATGAGTAGCTGAATTAAACTAGTATTAAAAAAGCCACAACAAAATATCTGAGATTTCTCTTCTAAATAGCTTTTCCTTAAGCATGTATAGAAAACAAAGCAAACATGAAGGTTTCTGAAAAGAAGAGAAACAACATATGATGAAATAAAGTTGTTTCTTTGGTTCATACAACATGTTAGCTTTCATTTTGGTTCCCAGGTCTTCAACTAGTCGGCCATACTTAATTTTTATGCTCTTGCAACTTTCTATGATTTGTATCATTCCAGCAAAGTGATCATATTTCAATTTTCTCCTGTAAAATCTATGATAAGATTTCAGGTAAGGAATTATATTTTAGATGTGTATAGCTACTAAAATTCGGAATATACAGATGACTCATACCATCTGTAAGAGAAAGCAAACAATCGATAGAAAACTGGAAAAGAACAAAATAGTGCCATCTGCACCAACATAGATATACCTAGAGATTATCATACTGAGTGAAGTAAGTCAGACATAGAAAAATAAATATATGATATTGCTTATTTGTGGAATCTAAATAAAAGGGTATAAATGAACTTACAAAATGGACATAGAAACACGGATGTAGGGATTGACATATATTCACTACTACTATATACATCAGATAGTAAGGACCCACTGCACAGCACAGAGAACTCTACTCAATACTCTGTAATGGCTTATATGAAAAAGAATGTAAAAAAAAAAAAAAAAAACCAGGGGATATATGTATAACTGATTCACTTGCTGTACACAGGAAACTAGCCCAACATTGTAAATAAACTAGACTTCAAAAAAAAATTTTTTTTAATATAATTAAGCAGAGTCAGGTATAACTTAGTGAATAAACAACAAGAACAACAACAACAAGCCAAGTATGTGAATAACCAACTCATAGACAACAAGTTTGATGCACAAGAAATGAAAACCTGTTCAACCAGATACACAAATTAAATTAATAAATTCATGTCATTTTCTGTTACTGTGGAAAACAATTTATGATATATAATAAAGATATGAATACTCTAATGTCAGTAGTACTCTACTGTAAATAATACTCTAATACTCTAATGTCACACTCTAGCAAAGTAATACTCAAAATTCTCCAAGCCAGACTTCAACAGTATGTGAACCATGAAATTCCACATGTTCAAGCTGGATTTAGAAAAGGCAGAGGAACCAGAGATCAAATTGCCAACATCCGTTGGATCATTGAAAAAGC
>NW_011482266.1:23020-26385 GCF_000754665.1 Bison bison bison
GACACCACCCTTATGGCAGAAAGCGAAGAACTAAAGAGCCTCTTGATAAAAGTGAAAGAGGAGAGTGAAAAAGTTGGCTTAAAACTCAACATTCAAAAAACTAAGATTCACGGCATCCGGTCCCATCACTTCATGGCAAATAGATGGGGAAACAGTGGAAACAGTGAGAGACTGTTTTTTGGGGCTCCAAAATCACTGCAGATGGTAACTGCAGCCATGAAATTAAAAGATGCTTGCTCTTTGGAAGAAAAGTTATGACCAATCTAGAGAGCATATTAAAAAGCAGAGACATTACTTTGCTGACAAAGGTCTGTCTAGTCAAAGCTATGGTTTTTCTAGTAGTCATGTATGGATGTCAGTTGGACTATAAAGAAAGCTGAGTGCCAAAGAATGGATGCTTTTGAACTGTGGTGTTGGAGAAGACTCTTGAGAGTCCCTTGGACTGCAAGATCAAACGAGTCAATCCTAAAGGAGATCAGTCCTGAATATTCATTGGAAGGACTGATGCTGAAACTCCAGTACTTTGGCCACCTGATGCGAAGATCGACTCATTTCAAAAGACCCTGATGCTGGTAAAGATTGAAGGCGGCAAGAGAAGGGGACAACAGAGGATGAGATGGTTGGATGGCATCACTGACATGATGGACATGAGTTTGAGTAGGCTCTGGGAGATGGTTAAGGGCAGGGAACCCTGGTGTGCTGTAGTCCACGGGTTTGCAAAGCGTTGGACACGACTGAGCGACTGAACTGATCTTAATGTCAGTAGTTCTACTTCTAGGTATTGTCACATGGGTTACTGAAGAGACCTACCAAGTGAACTTTCAGCACTGTTCACGTTAATGAAAAATTGGAAACAACCTAATTATTACTCATTTGGAATCTCATAATCCTATTGATTTGCTCTATTTAAATCAGAAATACTTTGAACAGATTACTTCTCTATCCTAAAGCCACTTTAAATCATCGTTCCCATTTTATAAGGTATCCAAAATTCTATTTAACTTATTTTAAAATTTTATTTAGTCATTTTTCTTTTCATAACTCATTGAAGATATAAAAAATAGTAAAAGAATAATGCTATCTATAAAAAATCTGACATCAGCTATGTCATATACATGATATAATCTCAGATAACATTTGCCTAGTTTTGAGTGAAGCACAGGAATGTATATGGATGTGTGCCTAATTTTGTTTTTGTGTTATCTCTCCAATTATGTAAATCACTAATACTTATTACTATGCTAATACTAGAAGATATATTGTAGTAAATGGTACCATGAATTATTAATTTTGTGTTTCTTATCACCTACTTCAAATACTTTAGAAGACAAAGATGCTTATCTATCCATATTTTCTCTACATGTTAATCACAAAAGTTCTCTCAAAAAGCCCTGAAAATTAAAAGTATGCATGCATGGCTTTGTAATTTCATGGGTCAATAAGTAGAATTTTAGTTATATTCTACACTTTCTTGTGAATGCTTCCGTATTTTGCCTTTTGAATGCTTGACAGAATTATTAATTTCAATAAAATCAATCTCATTTGAATGACTAGCATGTTATATCATGTTATTATTATAAATGCAACTTGAGTTTTCTCATCTTAAAATTAAAACTATTATTAAAATAATCCAAGTTAAATAATTATGGCTTCTGTTATTAACTATATACATTGTGCCCTTCTTATGATGAATAATTGATATTTATTATTTCCAGAGGAGGTAATGAAGTATTTATAAGATGGAAGCTGTGGCATCAGAAGTATTGGTTATGCACACTCTCAGTTTTTAATGTATACTGTTTTGAAATTACAGAGCAAATTGAATGCATTTACACTGGGTGATAGTTTAAGTAGTTAATTTACAATTAAGGTGTTTCTTTTTCAAAAAACGTATGTATCAAATATGTATTTGAAGTATTTGTTATCCTCCATAATATGTATAACTTCAAACATAACAATATATACATATTTCTTTTCCAAACATGAGAATGAATAAGTCTAGTCATACCAATACTACAGTTCATAAGACAGCCAGGAAGAATGAGAGAAATCCATGACAAAGAGAACAGCAGATAGATGGCAATTTGGAAGTATCTGGACTACAAAGGTGATTTCTAAGTCATGTATTCGATACAACTGACTAAAGAATGTAATAACATCAGTTAATTGTGCCTATTAGATGAAAGGAGTACTTTTAATATACAAGCTAGAATTGCATTTGTTAATTAGATTTATAATTTACATCTATTTTCAATGGCATTTGTTATTGCTGTTTATTCACTAAGTTGTGTCCTACTCTTTTGTGAACCTATGGACTGTAAACCTCCAGGCTCCTCTGTCTGTGGAATTCTCCAGGCCAAGAATACTAGAGTGGGTTGCCATTTCTTTCTCCAGGGGATCTTCCCGATTCAGGGATCGAACTCCTGCATTGCAGGCAAATTATTTACCACTGAGCCACCCGGGAAGCCCTTCAATGACATACAAATTAATATAATAAGTGAAATCTCAGGATACAGAACTGTATGCTAAAGAGGAAATATTACTGTGGTATTCCTTAAAGCCCTATTTTTACAACCCTATAGAATTTCACTAGAGATATTCATCTTTAATTTAAACCAATCCTTTTGGTAGTTCTTTTAACTCTTAAATATGAGTGGTAGATTAAATTGGTACACATTAATGAGATGCAAATGAACAGTAAAATAGCTTTACTTAAAATAAATATTTCTTAAAGCATTCTCTTTAGTGTTAAATGATTTTTCTACATATTTGTCTTTTTCTTCCTCTTTTAAAATAAAATCACAAAGATAATGGCCATAGCTTCTGTTACTTTTGGTTTTCCCTGCAGCAACTGATATAGTGTTCTATCTGTAAACACCAAGTCCACACTCTCCCCACTCAAAACAGTATGATGAGTGGCTGTATGTTGCTATAACTTCTTGGCAGTCATCCTTACCTATAATGATAGTCATACTTCCTCATAGAGCTGTCATAATCACATATTTAGAATTTTAAGTACTCTTCTGCGGTAACTCACAGATTTAAGGATTCCTTTAGCAACCAATATAGTTTAATGAGCAGAGCATGGCATTTCCTGATGAAAATACAAGTTCACAGCCATGAAGTCAAGAGAGCTGACAAACTTGCCAGGCAGACAAGGAGTATTGGTACAGAGACCAGAGGGTCGAAAAGAGTACAGAGACCTGCGTGAAGACTGTAGATCATGTATGCCATGTATCAGTAATTTTCTCTCACCTGTCAATCCACACACCATCTTACAGAGGAACAGGAGGAGAGTAAAGGAATCTTAAAGACTGGCCATTTATTCAAGTGATAGCAACTCATATAAAGAGACTGGTAAATTG
>NW_011482266.1:26485-26964 GCF_000754665.1 Bison bison bison
CAACTACTGGGCCTGCATGCCACAACCACTGAAGCCCACGTGCCGGACAGCCTGTGCTCCACAAGAGAAGGCGACGCAGTAAGACGCTCGCACACGGCAACTAGAGAGGAGCTTCCACTTGCCCAGACCACGTGCCGCAATGAACATGCACACCGCCCAAAATAAATAAATTATAAATACATAATTTTTAAAAAGAATCCATCACAATGTTTTTCAAAGTGTAGTTCCCGGACCAGTGGCATCAATAACACCAGGGAAGTACATCTGAAAAATATCCTCAGGTTACTCCAACTACATTAAAGCTTGAGATACATGGCTGTACATGGTGTATACTAGAATTGGGAATGGGTAAGTGTTAAGCCTAGAATTTCAATCCATTTTCATACTTACGGATATAACATTTATCTTTTAGGGATACAGCTTTGCAAATAAACAGCTTCACAGACACAGATTTTTGAGACAAGCAAGTAAGAAAGGTA
>NW_011482266.1:27419-29529 GCF_000754665.1 Bison bison bison
ATTTTTTTTTAAGTTATGATTAGAAAAATGGGACTTTTTGAGTATTGCAAAAGGCAAGTGCACCGCACTTCTGAAGGGATGTGAAATCCCAGTCTGTTATTTTCTATAAACACTTACTGCCACCAAGGGTGGTAACTTGCAAGTTCAAAACCTTCCTCATTTAATGTCCATTGTTTCTACCTTGTATTCTGTCTGCCAATCAAACCCATCTCTTGGGCAATATAGTCAGTAAACCAGGTGGTTCATTCATTCACTTAAAGATAAATTGTTTGAAAACTATTGGAAATGTTCCCACATTTCTCCTTCACACATACTCAGAAATGGATGGCATCCGTATACAGAGCAGAGCTTTCTTTTGAGAGAAATTAAAAAAATAACACTAACATTGCTTCAAATGTTCTCACATAACCTACTCCAATGTGTCATTATGTAAACTTGCTCTTAACAGAGAGTGGAAGACTGGTAAGTAAGTAAGAAAAAAAAATTAAACTGTAGTGAAGTAACAACATGATTTTAACAAAGTGTAGAAATGGTTTAGGGTGACAAAAGGACTTTGACAGGTCTACTTGGAGCAATAGAATGATCAAGGAAAGGATAGGTCTGCTTTTGGAAAAGATGGTAAACTACTGGTAGATGGAAAATAGAAGTGGGAATCTTTTTATTTTGATTGGGTTTGTTTCTGCATGTCAGCAGCAGTGATATTCTGAGTGCGAAGAATAAAACACATAGCAGAGAGAGGAGCCCAAGATGGGTAAAGAGATTAGGAAGTTCCCAGCTGCTCAGAATTAACTCTCTTGATCTAGATAAATTACATCTCAGGACACTAATGAAACTAGCAAGTCAAACAGGAAACCATGATGAGATCTCTGGAAGTTTGCGAAAGCGCATTTTTTATTTCCTAAAGGAAAAATAGGTGTGGGAATAAAATTTTAAGCTTCTACATAGTTATTTAAGACTTGGTTAGAAAATGCAACACTGAATAAAGCTACAAGCCTTCGTCAATTAATGAAATATTTTCAAAGAATGGGAATCAGTTGACATAGGTACTTTAAAAGGACAAACCCTGTCATAGCCATTACATACAGTTAGACTGATAGAGAAGGCAAATATTTACATGCCAGTTCCAAATTTTTTGAGAAAATTAAATCTGCACTTATTCTATAATTTGTCATCACATTGAGTTTCTGTGTGGGACTGTTTGCTCAAAAGGGCAAAGACTATTTCTATGCAATTCAAAGGTTTGTTTTAATATTTTCAGGTTATAACCTTCAGACTAGAATCTATTTGTCATAAGGAACATTCATTAAAATCCTTGTTAAAAAAGCATGTTCTCTTTGTAAATACAGTTGTAAACAGTATTTGTTGTAATAAGAAAAAGACCAATAACCTAATAGAAAAGAAATGGAAATGTGTAACAGTGCACAGAAAAGGAAATACAAATGACTCAGAAACATTTTGTGATTCAAAAAATTTCATCCTCTTTCAAAAGAAGAATGCAAAATAAAATGACAATGAGATGACATTTTTTCTTGCTTAGCAAAAATAAAAAGGTTGATGACACAATGAATTGGCAAAGATCTCTGGGAACAAACTCCTTCATATTACTGATGGGAATACTGTATGAAGAGCTATTTGGCCGTATTCACTAAAATAGCAGATGTCATTTTGACCCTGTCATTTTACTTCTAAGAACTTATCCTATAGGGATCCTTGCTATGTGAAAAATGACATGACCTTAAAGTTATACATTGTATTATTGTAGCAGGAATAAAACTTGAAAATCAACTAAATGTTCATTAGCCTGAATGTTGGTCAAATGGGTTACGGTACATCCTTAGAATACAATAGTATACAACCGCAAAAATGAGACCATTCTTGTGCTAATATGGAAAATAATTGTTTTGATCATTAAATGGGAAAAAACACTGCATAAAGTGTTTATAGTATTCTATCAACTATTTTTTTAAAGCAGACAGGAAAAAGAAAGAATATGTACACAAACACTCATACACTCACACCCTCTCCTTGAAGTGCTACTGAAGAAACTGATAACTTCAGTAGCTGAAGGGAGCGAAACAGAATGGCTGAGAGACGGAGATGCAAGGGAGGA
>NW_011482266.1:29629-30566 GCF_000754665.1 Bison bison bison
ATGACCCAGTATGAGCTTACTGCTAGAGTACTAAGTCTTTTTTTGTAAAAGGACCATGCAGATATGTAGATTCTCTTAAAATCAGAAACAGAAATGAAATGATATTTAAATGAAAACAACAGTTTTACAAAATACCCATACCACATATAATAAATACAAAAACGTGATTATATTTGTGGGTTCTTTGCCACTAGAGCCACCTGGGAATCCTCTTATTGTGCTACACAATAGCTTATTTATCAAGCTGATTTCATGGCTTATCACTGGGTCACCATTAACAATGTGAAATACAGTTTTATTTTTTTAAATCGGAGTAGAGTTGCTTTACAATGTTGTGTTAGTTTCTGCTGTATAGCAAAGTGAATCGGCTATATGTAAAAATGTAGCCTCGTTTTTGGATTTCCCTTCCATTTAGGTCATCTCAGACCACTGAGTAGTTCCCTGAGCTACACAGTAGGTTCTCATCAGTGACCTATTTTATATATGTACAAATGTCAATACAGTTCCTTTACATTATCTTCTGTTTGCCCCTACTACCAAAGTCCTCATCTAGGACCATGTTACTCCTCAACTACCACAGTCATCTGCTGGCTGCTTTCCTTTTTTGGCGACACTCCTCAAATTTGAGCGTTTGCCAGCCACCTCTCTTTAAAAGTTCCCACATCTCTCAAAGATACTGTCCAAGCTCCTCAAAGTGAAATACACGCCTGGGCTTACATATTAATATCATTATATTTCTTTTTCTTCCCATACTTCATACCATTAATCACTTTCATATCTTGGTTCTTGTTGCCTTTTCTCTCTGAAACCCTTTTCCTTTTCCTCACACACATTTCACTTTATCAATTCCCACTCATCTTTCAAAGATTCAGTTTAGATATTATATCTCCCAGGAGACTGTCTTTGGAGCATAGCTTCCCAAACTTTAGTAAGTGAA
>NW_011482266.1:30666-31844 GCF_000754665.1 Bison bison bison
TTTTGGAGGGCTTGTTAAAATAGTTTCTTGATATTCACTCCCATCTATTTTGATTCAAGAAGTCTATGGAGAGGCCCAAGGAGTTACATTTCTAACTAGCTTCTTGGTGATGCTGTTGTTCATCAAGGGACCACATGGAAGAGCTGTGCTCTAAATAATACCCCAATTAGGTTAGGTGTCACTCTTCTGGGCTATCACAACATCCTATAACTGTACTCCCTACATTACAGTGTAAATGCTTCTTCACTGACTGCATTTAGTTCAATGAGGTATATTTATACATCAACTCATCTCTAAGCAAATTGAGAATGAGGGTCACCTTAACATAGGAGGACACTGTAGTTAATAAATGGTTTGTTAGCTGAATGAAGATTTCATTAGTTTAGTCTCATGTCTTCCTTTGCTTAGAGAGGTTGATCAGGGATATGCAAAATAAAGTTCACGTGCACATCAGCAGTATAATATTTTTGATGAAATCTCCAGATGACAATTTGTAGACAAAATGGAACACTATGAAGGCAATAAAGCAATTAGACTTTGATAACTAACTGAACAATCAAAGGAAATGAATGGTTTAATTTGATGTCAAAATGGAGGTTTCTATTGATATGCTGAAGAGCTCTGCCTTAGGATTCGATCTTAGTGGAGAACTTTGTTTTCACAATGTAGATGAAGTTGTAGAAGGCAGACATATGAAGCCTGAAGTTGAAAACAACCTAAGAGATTGCAATGCAATGTATGATAGAATCAGAAACTGAAGATTACCTCCCCATCTCTACTTCAACTGGATTAATGGCTTAACACATTTATTAAAGCTTTAAGCAGTTTGGAGTGAAGAACAGATTTTCTTTCTTGGAGAAATGAATGAAGGGGTAGGGTAGTAAGAGGGCAGAACAATGAGAACCTAGGCAGAGGAGATCACAAGTAGATGGAGATATTGTCGCTAAAAATGGAGAAACTGAAATCACCAGAGATGAACCAGAAACAGACACAGAATAGATACAGATGCTGCCTCTCCATGGCAATGTAGTTTCTTGTGTCTTCTCTGTCTTTGGTCATGTATTTGATCAGTAAGTGGGAGCACCTAAACCTAAGTGTCAGGGACCGAGGTGGATAAGCTTGAGTAGGGCCAGGAAAGTTACTCATGGACCTGCATCTAACTGTTAAAAAGGTAGATG
>NW_011482266.1:33621-34831 GCF_000754665.1 Bison bison bison
GCTGGATGGCATCACTGACTCGATGGACGTTGAGTCTGGGTGAACTCCGGGAGTTGGTGATGGACAGGGAGGCCTGGCGTGCTGTGATTCATGGGGTCGCAAAGAGTCGGACACGACTGAGCGACTGAACTGAACTGAAGGAAGGAAAGTTATGACCAACCTAGATAGCATACTAAAAAGCAGAGATAGTACTTTGCCAATAAAGGTCCATCTAGTCAAGGCTATGTTTTTTCCAGTGGTCATGTATGGATGTGAGAGTTGGACTGTGAAGAAAGCTGAATGTGAAACAATTGATGCTTTTGAACTGTGGTGCTGAAGAAGACTCTTGTGAGTCCCTTGGACTGCAAGGAGATCCAGCCAGTCCATTCTAAAGGAGACCAGTCCTGGGTGTTCATTGGAAGGAATGATGCTGAGGCTGAAACTCCAATACTTTGTCCACCTCATGCCAAGAGCTGACTCATTGGAAAAGACCCTGATGCTGGGAGGGATTGGGGGCAGGAGGAGAAGGGGATGACAAAGGATAAGATGGCTGGATGGCATCACTGACTTGATGAACGTGAGTTTGGGTGAACTCCGGGAGATGGTGATGGACAAGGAGGCCTCGCCTGCTGCAGTTCATGGGGTCGCAAAGAGTCGGACACGACTGAGCAACTGAACTGGACTGAAGGAAGGAAATGGATGTTAACTTTAAAATGTGCTAGCAGATACTTAGTTTTCCAAACTATTCATATTTTTTAAATTTTATAAGCAGAATGGTCTGAATACCACTGTAATAGAGGTTCATTTGGAGTTCTCTTCCTTGTCTTGGCAGGGAGCGTTTGACCTCCTCCCTGCCCTCATAAGGAAGAGAACCGTAAAAGCCACACCTATTTCTTCTTGGCCAACAAATTGTTAGTTCTACTTGAATTCTCTGTTCCAGAAATTCTCAATTCAAGAAATTCTTCCCAAGTTTAGAATCTTCTACTTCTATGGGCAATCTGGTTTGGTGAATGAGGAAACTACCTGAAAGCTTTCTGGAGTGGTTTTCTAGTGGCAACTTGCTGCTTTCTTTTGAAAGAGGGGGTATTTTGCAAGCTTGATTTTTCTTTTTAAGAGCTCTTATCAAAATTCCAGCTACAAAAGGAAGGTCCTATTCACTGCCTTTTTCTATTGCCTTAGAAAAATGTATTCCCACCTCAGTGCTACCTTAATTCAATAGTGCCCCAGGGAA
>NW_011482267.1:0-373 GCF_000754665.1 Bison bison bison
AAGACTATTATCCTAAGACATATAGGGGAAAGAAAGGATAATTTGTACTGCAACTTTTCTCTAACAAGATTATCAAATTTATCAAACAAATCAAAGATCATTAGATTTAATAGACTCAATATTGTATTGCTTTCCAAAGTGAACACTGAAAAATAATTTTGTAACAATAGAAACACTCATTTCAATGAGGCATTTTGGATGAATTCATGGCTGCCTTGTTGACATGAATAACTTTCCTTTCTTGTTTTTTTCCAACACTTAGAAGACAAATGAATTTCAGACATGTTCTCTAATTTCAATGTTACAGCTGCCCTGTGGTGAGGTGGGCATCAGTAGCCTCATTTATAGATGAGGAAAGCAGGTCTGTCCCTGC
>NW_011482267.1:473-965 GCF_000754665.1 Bison bison bison
CCTACTTTCTAGTTTTTTTTTTTTTTGTTGAGACACAGGAATTAGTTTCATCTCACCTGCTTAACTCTGAGCAGAGAGTGCTATACTTGGTACTCCTGTACATAATATCTAAATAAATGAACAGCAGCTCTTACTTGGGGCACTAGGTTTAGAAGGATTTTGAAGTTAAGTCAAGAGTCTGTGGGAAATTTTTCATGATCACAGTGGACTGTTGGACATGGACATGGGACTGGATTAAGGCTTCAGGCCTCTTCAGTGTCTTTCCTTCCCAAGTGCCTGGGAAGCAGGTATCATTCTATTTGATCTTTAGTAAATTTAGCTCAACTTATAGACAAACTAAAAAACCTACTCGAGACATGAGGAAAAGTACTGTAGATTATGGGCAAGCTCACTCATAAATTCTAAGTGAGCCTGATATAGTATAGTGTAGTAGTTCATTGGTGGGTTCTGAAATCTTCTAGAATAGCTTTAGGTCTATTTGCCACTTGCTGG
>NW_011482267.1:3763-4596 GCF_000754665.1 Bison bison bison
ATATGGATATATTTTATTGTTTGGGGTATGACATGCGATGAAACTTTTGAAAGTAAACATGCCTAGAGCATACCAGGTCTTAAAGTGGCTTTGTTAAAAGGGGTAAGAGAAAACTTAGTGGTAAGTGAAGGGTATCCTGGGAAAATGTTCATTTCTTTTTGCCTAGGGGATGCCAGTGGCTTGCTTTTACATGTGTCTCAGCAGCTTAATATCCAGTAGGTCAGGCTATTCAAAGGGCAAAGATGAAGATGGGAGCAATATAGAATTAATTAATTATCAGCCCATTTCCCCTGGAGTCTAGGGTTGCTAGATTTAGCAAATTAAAGTAAAGAATGCCCAGTTGAACTTGAATTTCCGATAAATGAATTAATTTTAGTAAAAATACTTCAGCATAAATATATGCATTTTAGTTCAAGTTTAGCTCATGCAATATTTGAGATATATTTATACTGAAAATATTGTTTATTAGAATTTCAGATTTTATGAGGCATACTGTATTTTATCTGACAACTCAACTGGAGGAAGTCTGATTCACTTATGCTTTGAGACCTTTGGGTTGAGAGTCCTGCAGTATACATTTTTTATTTTGTTTCTCATGTATTTGAAAATACTATATATTTGAATGGCTCAATTTATAAGGGCTATTCTCCAAAGTGTTTAATTGTTTTCCTGCAATGACAACCCACTCCAGTACTCTTGTCTGGAAAATCCCATGGACGGAGGAGCCTGGTAGGCCGCAGTCCATGGAGTCGCTAAGAGTCGGACATGACTGAGGGACTTCACTTTCACTTTTCACTTGCCTGCATTGGAGAAGGAAATGGCAACCCACTCCA
>NW_011482267.1:4696-6637 GCF_000754665.1 Bison bison bison
GGACTTCACTTTCACTTTTCACTTGCCTGCATTGGAGAAGGAAATGGCAACCCACTCCAGTGTTCTTGTCTGGAGAATCCCAGGGACGGGGGAGCGTGGTGGGCTGCCGTCTATGGGGTCGCACAGAGTCAGACATGACTGAAGTGACTTAGCAGTAGCAACCTCCATCCTCTTGTCCCATCCACCACCTCACCTGAGCCTAAGGGACTTGAAGCCTTCAAGGCTGTGAGGAAGGCAGGCACACACGATGTACAGATGGGCCTGTGTTGCTAAGGAATGGGCTGACTGATGCCTGGTAGTCCTAGGCACATAAAACGTATTTATAAAATCTGCTGGACTGTAAACTTCTCAAAGCCAGGTTTATTTCTTATTCATCTTTATATACTCAAACCTGTGCAAAGTGCATAGAGTTCTGAGAACACGGACTTTGAAATCCCACAGACCTGGATTTGAATCCAGGTTTCTCTTTCTTAGCTGTGTGACCTTTGTGGGTAATCTTGTTTCTCTGCATTTTCATTTCCTTATGTGGAAAATGGTGATACGAATTCCTATAAAGCAGGCAGAGTTTTGTCAGGGTTAAATGAAATGAATAAATGTAAATATAAAAATACATGTATAGCACCTGATAAGTTGTAATCAGTTAGTAAATGGTGGTGACTAAATGGTAGCATTCATTAGGTCCCCAGTGAACAGGTATTTCCCTTTAAGTCTTTATTGGCAAAAGTCAACCTGATGGTAAATATAACAGAGAAACTGTCGTCAGTTTTATTTCTCATCAATTCATAGTTCACTTGTGGTGAGTTGTTCAACCATTTTGTAAGACATTTGATTCCAGGTCCTTTTTGCATATGGGAGGCAGCTTGAGAAATTCAGGTGCTGCATTTGCCCGCCCAGGTGGTGAGTGCAAAGACCACCCAGACTTGAGTCTGCTTGTGAAATGGAGAGATCAGGGAAGTCTGGAGAGCAGCCTGGTGCCATCCCCGCCCTTCTGTACTGCTGGTGGGTCAGTAAGCGTGTAGACTGCTTTCCCCACACAGACAAGCTAGATAGAGAGGAGGCAAACACTATTCAGAGCAAAGGGTTCAGGATCAGTTATTTGAAACACAATTGGTTAGCTGAGAAAAGCGCCAAAGTGTTCATGACAGTATTAAAATACAAAAGACTCAGGCCATTGTATTGTAAAGGTGAAGATCAGAATACTGAATTCAAAAAATCAAAATATATAAACAAGGATTGTCTGTATAGCACAGGGAATTATATTCAATATCTTGTAACAATCTGTAATAGAAAAGAATAAAAAAATATGGCGCTCTCTCTCTCTCTCTATATATATATATCTATATCTATATCTCTGAATCACTTAGCTGTAAACCTGAAAATAACCCAATATTGTAAAGCAAGTGTACTGTAATAAAAAAATTCAAAAGAATTTGAAAACAGCTCTGGCTTACATTTCTTAAAAATTCCTCAATGCCTTTAATAGGTCAATTGGTCTCTGTAGCTTTGTGTCAGGGGTGTGTTGGAACTCATTCAAATGATCGCAGGAGAACTGCTGGTTGAATTTTCAGCAATTTTGCAAGCCAATTGTGAAAGCTTTGGTAGCTTAAAATCTGCTCTGGTGGCAGTATTTACATTCACCAAAGAAATCACGCAGGCTACAAGAGTCCCTCTCCCACCCCCGTCTCTTTACTGATATGCTGCTTCTTTCTGCATACTCAGTTGTGAAGAAAATTGTCCTGGAAGTCTTCCTCATTTGAGGATCTTCTATAAGCTTATCAGAGAAAACAATCTCATCTCATTCTCCCAGCTGGGGAGGAAAATGTGCCAGGAATAGAGGAAATGAGATAAAAGTACTTCATCTAGGTTTGAATGGATAAGGAAAATGTATGTATGTGTATGTGTATAATATTACTTGCCATAAAATAAAACAATAAAATCTTG
>NW_011482267.1:9134-11484 GCF_000754665.1 Bison bison bison
ATCCAGCACAGCATTTTGTATGATGTACTCTGCATATAAGTTAAATCAGTAGGGTGACAATATACAGCCATGATGTACTCCTCTCCTGATTTGTAACCAGTCTGTTGTTCCATGTCCGGTTCTAACTGTTGCTTCCTGACCTGCATACAGGTTTATTAAGAGGCAGATAAGGTGGTCTGGTATTTCCATCTTTTAAAGAATTTTCCAGTTTGTTGTGATCCACGCAGCTAAAGACTTTGGCTTAGTCAATAAAGCAGAAGTAGATGTTTTTCTGGAACTTGCAAATGGTCACCTAACCAGTAAGAAGCAGGTTTGAATGGTAATCTCTCTGTCTCTACCAGGGTTGTGTTTTTCTGACTGTACTAGTTATTTTTATGCTAGTCAGTGTCCAATGAAGTGCCTTACATATTATAGAATCTCAACATAAATTGGTAAAATTGAATCATAAGTTGAAAAGTGTACATTATTTAACCTCACACATAATTTAGATACCCTGAGCTCCTATTACTAGTGTTGATCTTATTTCCAGAGCCTTTACACCTGGAAGAATCCTGGGTATAGCGTTGGTGCTCAACAAGCATTTGTTGAATTGAGTCAATTTGTCAATTTCCACAGCAAGTAGGCTGACTTAGACAAAGAGCAGGAGCTGGTCTCTGGACTGAACTTTAGCTAGCACGTAAGCTATCATGGGATTTCTGAAACTTTGTCCTTCTAAACCTGGCTTAAAAAAGCAGTAGTTGGGAAGAGGCATACTGGTGAATGCAGTTCCTTTGGTGCTACTAGACTGTTGTTTTCGTTTAAAATCTTCTGTAAAAGAAGCAAGGGAGTGAGGAAACATATTTATTAATGATCAGTCATTTCATTAAGAGGTTTCACATGTATATGTGCATGCAAAGCAACCCTAAGGGGTCAGCACTCTGCATTTTATAGATGAGGAAACTTAGGCTCAGAAATTCAACACAACTGTTATTCAGAGCAGCAGATTTGGGAGTCAAACTCAAGACTCTTAAATTCAGACTCTGGTGATGACAATACCAACTTTCTTTACTGTTGACCAATTTTTGTTTCCTAACACGTTTAAATTAAGAATTTAGTTCTGTTTAATCTAAATGTTCTCTTGACAACTGCCATTCTCTAATTCAAGTGAGGGGGTCTGTGTTACCTAATGAGAAGATCTCCATCTAGTGGTTACAAATCAAACTGCATTCCTATACCCCAAAGGTGCCTGAGGTTAGGGACTCAAATGTATACTGCTGGCAATAGGGTGAAGTTCATGAAGCAGCTGCTTCTGGTGCAAATTTAAGGGAGTGCCAAAAACCTTAAGAATCAAGACAAAATAACATTTTAATCCAATGTTTTAAAAATTAAAGTTAATGTAAAAAATCTACTATGAACAAAACATCAGAATGTTAAACAAAGACAGGATCAGTGTTATTGATTTTTCATTTTGCCTCAGGCTTCAGTATGGTACTACATGGCACTGGACTGGCGTGAAAACATGAAACGTTCATGAAAACTTTCTTGCAATGTAACCATTCTGAAGCCGATTCTTAATGTCTTGACTAAAATGTAATATCACACTACAGTGATCAAATGCCAAGGGAAGCTCTCTTTTCCTAAGGATTTCAGACATTATTGAAAATTAAGATGACAGTGACTAAGACGCATCATACTCACGGACTTAACTGGTCATAGTGGAAATGACTAATTTACTTATTTGTGAAGACACAACTTTAAAATGACCATTTCATCTGTTTTGCTACTGTGACAGCATAAACAAAATATCTTTTCCATTATGTTCAATTCAACCAATTGTTGTAGTTTACCATTATTATAAAATTGGAAGTGTTTTAGTATAAACATGTCAACAATAAATAACAAAGAAAGGTTTCATTAGCATTTGAGCATTTTAACTAAGTGTGAACTAGCAGTGATTCACTGAACTTTATTTAACTGGTTATTAGGACAGCCAAGTCAGTATGTTTAAAGGAAGAAGTAAAAGTACACTTGTTGGAACTTGATTGGGAAGTTCCGGAACTGGTGAGCATCTATTCCGATTATCAGTTTATACACTGACCCACATCAGGAAAAAAAAAAAAAGTAGGAAAATTAAGCTATTTAACTAGATGTTTGTTTCTTTCAGCTATCAGCTATCCTCTTAGGAAAGAGCCAATGTGTTTAGGCTCTAAATATTTTCTTACAGTCTCAGTTCAGTTCAGTTTAGTTGCTCAGTTGTGTCCTATTCTTTGCGACCCCATGAATCACAGCATGCCAGGCCTCCCTATCACCAACTCCTGGAGTTCACTCAAACTCACGTCCATTGAGTCAGTGATGCCATCCAGCCATCTCA
>NW_011482267.1:14477-14985 GCF_000754665.1 Bison bison bison
AAAGATGAAGAATTATTTTTTGTTAGAATGGAGAGTATCTGATGGTACAGAGCAGCTCCCTTCTCTTTGGGTACATTAGAGTTTTGTCTGCATGGCTGTAAAATAGCTGGTGGAAAGTTTAAATTTTAGTCATCAGTTAAAAAAAATAACATAATAGAATACATTTGTTCAGCTATTTGAATACATTTGTTCAACCATTTGTGGCTTTTAATTGAAGTCAAACTGAATTTAATATCAAACTTAAGGAAGGCAGAAAAGTACTTGGGAAAGAAGGAGGAAGAAGAGGAGGAGGAGGAGAAGGATGAGGAGGAACTTGCTTCATTTCTTTGATTTGTTAGAAGAGAAAGCAGTTTTCCAAAAGTTTATTTGACAGTGATTTTTAAATAAAGTTTTTTCCTATTCTATAAGAATATATACTCATTATAGAAAAATTGAGAACAGAAGAAAGTTAGAATGTTGAGAAGAAAAAATATATCATCCATAGTCTACCACCCAGAGTCATCCTTGG
>NW_011482267.1:15085-15550 GCF_000754665.1 Bison bison bison
AACTTGGGTTTCCGTCACTGCAGGCAGACTCTTTACTGACTGAGCCACCTGGAAAGACACTAAGATAAGTTCTGTTTTAACTCTAAATTAAGGGTTTTCCAGAGAAGGAAGGTAGAGATTAAGTAAATGCCAAGAATGGGAATAATATATTAATCCCAGAGTGATTAGAAGTTGTCCTGCAGAGTTCCAGATAATAAGGATCATAGATCATGCATTGTCAAAACCCATAGGATTGTTTTTAAATGATGGTTTCACTGAGATCAAATGTTTAAAGTCTACATTTATCTTGAATACACTTTTTATGTTTTTTTGTCAATAAATATCATGCATGATGCTTACTAATGAAGTTGAAAAATTCTGGCATTTTGTAGCTAATTTAGTTCTATTAGTCAGTGTGAATTAAATAATGTATCAGGATGTTATATGTGATTTTCCCTAATGTCTCAGATTTTAGCTGAATGTCCA
>NW_011482267.1:15650-15906 GCF_000754665.1 Bison bison bison
TCATTATTTTATGTGTTTTGCATACAATGCTCAAAAACACATAGATTTATATTTATTTTTCACTTAATACAAAATAAATTTTCCTTTATTTTCAAATTCTTTATAAACTAAAAGTGAAACTTGCTCTGTAGTATCCGACTCTTTGTGACCCCATGGACTACACAAGCCCATGGAATTCTCCAGGCCAGAATACTGGAGTGGGTAGCCTTTCCCTTCTTCAGGGGATCTTCCTGATCCAGGAACTGAACTGGGGTCT
>NW_011482268.1:0-367 GCF_000754665.1 Bison bison bison
GGGAACACATGTATACCCGTGGCAGATTCATTTTGATATTTGGCAAAACTAATACAATTATGTAAAGTTTAAAAATTAAATAAAAATTAAAAAAAAAAGTGAAAAAAAAAAACAATAGGCAATATCTTAACCCCCCTAAAGAATGGCATATTATTTTTAATAAATAATCATAATTCTGTTACTAAAGTTGTGAAATTTGATATCTATTTGATGAAATTGTATAAAAATGATTTTGTAGCACAAAAAAAAAATGCAAAAAGAGTTGAGACATCAAATATGGAAGTTCTAAATCCAGTAGGTAATCTATAGCCAATTTCCCATGAAAAATTTCTTAAGGCATTTCCCCAAAGTACCATGCACATATTTT
>NW_011482268.1:3696-5142 GCF_000754665.1 Bison bison bison
GGCTGAATCTTGAAAAGCATCCTGCATACTTAAGTCCTAGATGAAAAACGTTCACTTATTTATCTCTCCTGACATGTAGCTAGATGCTAAGGAAAGGCTGGGGACAGCTCATAAAGGGCAGGCAGGGGAGTGAGAAAAGTGGTAAGGAAACATCTATCACATGCTATGAGAAATACACGGCTATTTCTTTCACATGTTCCTTCCAGAGCATAGAACAATATCAGATGATACACATTTCAGAAGCAGAGGTTTTTGTTAGAAGTTTTTGTTAGTTAATTTAAAAAAGAATTTAAGGAGAGGGTTTCCAACTAAGGCAGATGAGTCCCACAGTATTAATACAGTTAAGCAAATATTGGAGGATCATAGGAAATGAGGTTGAATAAATTACATGTTTTATCAGACATCTTTGGGCTTTGAAACTGCTGACAGCTCACTGTGGAATATTAAATCTCACATTTCTCAATTTGCCTTTTTATTGATGTTGGGGAGAAGACTGTATATGAAAAATTTTCTTCTCCCAACATTTATAAAATATGATGTATGCATTAACATATGTGTAAATATTTATTCTTAAGTGTGTCTTTGGCTGAGTTTCCCCCGGAAGCTGACCTGAGACAAGGGTTTGGGGCTGGTGGTTTATTTGGGAGGTGACCCCAGGAAGCACTGGTTGGGAGGTGGGGAAGTGACACACGGAGGGGGACAGAGGCAAGGCAGGGCTCAATAAAAATCATGGTGGGGGAGTCAGGGCTCAGCCCTGTTAGGGACCTCTGGGCGACGGTATTAATAATTATCCTACCCAAGCGGGGGAAGATAGAGTAATTGCGGCTAACTCCCATCTGACATTGACTCAGGGATGCTCCCAAGGGGGTTAACCCCTGAGCACTTGGAGTCAACCCCACCATAGGTCATCACTGACTTGGATGGGATGTAGACCAGCCACCAACAGTGTACTATAAAATGCATATTTTAACTTCATGTGTCAATGAGAAGAGTTATACGTGAAGTTAAATCTTACAAAGACAGCCAATCGTTTAGCACCCCCAGTCTTTTTTTCGAACCACACTTAGGAACAAACTTCAATTACAAAAACACCTTAAGACAGTGGTGAGGGGAGGATTGGAGCACACATCTGCTAACTTTGAACATCCTTCTTCTCCAGGCTGCTTCTAGGAGGGCTGGGGTTGATGCAGGCCCAAGTCGACCTTCCCCCAGGGGAAAAAAGTCACAAATTCTGCAAGAGGAATAGCCCTAAGAGATAGCGATCAGGGAAGGCTTCTTGAAACTAGCCAGGGGTTTTAGCCTTTCTTGGTTGATGGAGCCTTTTAAGAGTCTGATGAAACCATGGATTCTCTCCCCGCCCCAAACAAACTCATATATTTACAAAACAACGCACACTATTTTCAGAGCCTCATAGTCACCTGAAGCATCTGTTTGGGTCTTGGATCG
>NW_011482268.1:7919-8143 GCF_000754665.1 Bison bison bison
CACGAAAATTGAAAGATGCTTGCTCCTTGGAAGAAAAGCTATGACCAACCTAGACTGCATATTAAAAAGCAGAGACATCACCAACAAATGTCCATCTAGTCAGAGCTATGGTTTTTCTAGTAGTCATGTATGGCTGTGAGAGTGCTGAGTGCCAGAGAATCGATGCTTTTGAACTGTGGTGTTGGAGAAGACTCTTGAGAGTCCCTTGGACAGCAAGGAGATCC
>NW_011482268.1:8277-10105 GCF_000754665.1 Bison bison bison
CTGGCATGCTGCAGTCCATGCGGTTGCAAAGAGTCAGACACGACTGAGCAACTGAACTGACTGGTTAATTATATAGTTTGGTTCTACCTGCTTTGGATTCCAGAGCATTCTGGCCTGGAAGTAGGTATGTAGGAGGTGAAGAAGGCAGACCTTGTGCTAAGGTCTAAGCAGGTGAACAGAAGACATGTATGAGGTTAGGCAGCAAACACCCTTGACCCATCTGTGTCTCCATTTCTTTATCTGTAAAGCCATATTCGTGCAAAAGAATGTGTCCTGGGTCCCTTTGGGTTCTCAAATTTCAGTTTCCCCAAGAAGGTCCCATGTCCTTCATGGTATTGCAGAAACTGCCAGAAGGGGCTGGTTGACTGTGAAGGAGGAAAAGAAAATCTAAGCAGGAGAGAAGAGGGGAAACTGAATGGGAGTGAGGGTCCAGGGGGAACAAGCAGCCAGGGGTAGCAAGCAAGGAAGTGGGTGCTTGAGAAGGGGTGTGTGGGATCAGGAAGGCTGGATGGCAAGGAGCCTCAATAACCACCCTAGCTCAGGGATTTTGTAACCACCCTGGCTCACTTGAGATTTTGTTCTTGGATGTGTTTATTTTTAAACACTAACTCAAAATGCCCACCATTCACCCATTCATTCACCATTCTATGGATACTTTTTTCTTTTTTTTGGTAACAGCATCATTGAGATATAATACATATGCCATACAATCCATCCATTTCAAGTATAAAATTAGACAGTTTTTCAAGTATTCAGAGTTGTACAGTCATCACTATAGTTAATTTTAGAACATTTTCATCACTCCTAAAAGAAATTCATGGCCTTTACCTAACCCCCCTAGTCCTACCATTCCCCCTAAGCAATCACTAAACTCCCTTGTCTCTAGATTTGCCTATTCCTGTCAATTCATATAATATGTGAATGGAATCATATAGTATGTGGTCTCTGGTGTCTGGCTTCTTTTATTTAGCATAATGTCTTCGAAGTTCACCCATGTGGTAGCATGTGTCAGTCCTTCCATTCCTTTTTATGGGTGAGTAATATTCTATTGTACAGACAGATCACGTTTGTTTACTCATTCATCATTTGGTGGGTATTTGAGTTGTTTCCACTTCTGGGCTCTTATGAATAATGGTGCTATGGTCATTTTATACAAGGGTTTTTTTTTTTTTTTTTGGTGGATTCATTAATAATTTTTGAGGCCTGTTTCACGCCAAAACTTCTGGGGCTTAGAGATACAAAAATGAGGACAACCACTGCCCTCAAGGAAGCCACAATCCTATAGGGAAAGAAAAACTTGTTTTTCAAAAGCTGCGATAATCTGCTGTGGTAAATGTTAAACAGTGGGCTGTACAAAGAGAGGCAAAGAAGTTATGACACTTGAGAGAAGTGTTGAAAGCCATTTAGCTCTTAGGCACAAAAGGGGAGAGGGCGTGACAGGCTTTGGAAACCACATGTGCAAAAGCACAGAGGTAACAGAGAGAAGGACATACTCAGATCACTGCAAATAATAATAACGCTACCTAATCTTTCTTGGTATTTGCTGTGTGTCAGGTACTACTCTCTAAGCACATTATCTGTATTATCACATGTACTTTCCACGGTGGCCTTATGATACTATTATTCCCCTCATTTTATAGATGGTGAAAGTGAAGCGCAGAGAAGTAAGTAACTTGTCTGAGGCTACCCAATAGAGACATCCTGGATTCAAATCAAGAGTCTGTACCTCAAACCTATGCTCTAAGCCACCATGGGGACTGCTTCATTTAATTCCAGATCATCCTGGCTGGTTGGATTATGGAGTGTGGAAGGGGTCATGCCTAGTGAT
>NW_011482268.1:12525-13552 GCF_000754665.1 Bison bison bison
ACATATCCAAAAGAAACAAAAATCTAATTACCAAAAGCCTTTAAAAGCACTGAAGATCTCCTGAGATGATGCTGGGGAGGGGGAATTTTATCATGAAGCATATAGGAAGACTAATTAGAATCTGATTCACACCCTGTTCTTTCCAAAACCTATCTTTTTATCTTTTCTCTCTCCCTTGGCCTTCCAGCCCCTGTCCCACTGCTGGTTTGTCTGACTCTCTTTCTCCTCCTTCTTCTCCCTATCTCATCTGTGCTCACAAATAGTGCTACCATTCTTCTTTCCAACCCCTCTCCTTACCCTGAGTAGCTGGCAAAGACCTCAAAAGCCAAGCAAGCAATAGAGGACACCCCCTCTGCCCTCATGCTTCTTTTGGTGTCTCCTGGCCATGGCATGAAGAAGCATGTCGACCCTGAGTCCGAACCATAGGTCACTAAGTGCATGGACCAGTTTGTTTCCTGTATGAAACGGTCCTTATGAGCAAAATAACGGACCCAGTTCTTATCCTCCAGAAACCTGTACTGCAGCTGGTGATCTGATACTGATTTGAGGCTTTCTCCACATCGCCACTCAGGATCACTCAAGGACCCTGCCACTTCTCTGAAAGCAGACACTCCAGCTTCAGAGTTCAGGAAACGTTTCTTCCTTGATACCATTCCACTCTGTTCCGTTTTCACTACTGCTTCTGTCTTTGGCATCTGAGTTTCAGAAGACACAGTTCACCTGAAGACATCATACTAAGTGACACAAGGAGGACACAAAAGGACAAATATTGCATGATTGTACTTATATGAGGGACCTGGAATAGTCAAATTCATTGAGGCAGGAAGTAGAATAATGGTTTTCAGTGGCTGAGGAAGGGGGCAAATGGGGAGTTAGTATTTAATGTTATGTTGAGGATTTCCTGGTGGCTCAGATGGTAAAGAATCTACCTGAAATGCAGGAGACCTAGGTTCAATCCCTGGGTTGGGAAGATCCCCTGGAGGACGGCATGGCAACCCACTCCAGTATTCTTGCCTGGAGAATCCCA
>NW_011482269.1:0-334 GCF_000754665.1 Bison bison bison
TCTAGAAAGATGGTACTGATGAACCTATCTACAGGGAAGCAATGCAGATGCAGACATTCCTATAAAAGTATGGTGACTAGACAGGAAATAAATGCAAATATGCTTTGTCTACATTTGTAATGTTAACAGTCATTTCTGAAAATGGTTGATCTGTTTTGTTGTATCAGTGTTTATTATGTTTCATTTTTGGACATTTCTCCCATTTGTCAGAGTCACAAAAAATTCTTACTATGTATTTTAAGAGGCTCAGTTCAGTTCAGTTCAATTGCTCAGTCATGTCCGACTCTTTGCGACCCCATGAATTGCAGCACGCCAGGCCTCCCTGTCCATCACC
>NW_011482269.1:434-863 GCF_000754665.1 Bison bison bison
GTCAAGGCTATATATTGTCACCCTGCTTATTTAACTTATATGCAGAGTACATCATGCGAAATGCCAGGCTGGATGAAGCACAAGCTGGAATCAAGATTGGCAGGAGAAATGTCAATAACCTCAGATATGGAGATGACACCACCTTTATGGCAGAAAGTGAAGAACTGAAGAGCCTCTTAATGAAAGTGAAAGAGGAGAGTGAAAAAGCTGGCTTAAAACTCAACATTCAGAAAACGATGATCATGGCATCCAGTCCCATTACTTCATGGTAAATAGATGGGGAAACAATGGAAACAGTGAGAGACTTTACTTTTGGGGGCTCCAAAATCACTGTAGGCGGTGACTGCAGCCATGAAAATAAAAGATGCTTGCTCCTTTGAAGACAAGCTATGGCCAACCTGGACAGCATATTAAAAAGCAGATACATTA
>NW_011482269.1:3983-4951 GCF_000754665.1 Bison bison bison
AAAAAAAAAGAATACTGGATTGGGTTGCCATGCCCTCCTCCAGGGGATCTTCCCAACCCAGGGATGTGACCCTAGTCTCTTATGTCTCCTGCATTGGCAAGCAAGTTCTTTACCACTAGCGCTACCTGAGAAGCCTGAAACAGCTCTAACTGCAACTAAAGCAGTTTGTAGAAAAGGTATATGCTGTGATCTTCTTACTATTATTTCACATTGCTGTTGAATTACAATGCATTTCTTTGAAGCATTTTTAGGGCCTACATAAAGAGAAAGATCACATGAGTATTTTTTAAATTAAAAACAAAGTTAAAACAATATCACTAATTATGGGTGGACATCTGGGTAATACAGAAAGTACTGCAGGTAAGTCAGTTTATGGAAAAACTCAGTCATTAAAAAAAAAAAAGAAAAGTCTCAATGTTTAGAGGGGACAATAAAACTCAACTACATTTATCTTCATGATTATATATTTTTAGTACTCGGAGTTATGATCTCTGTGTTCTTCCTGTTCACTTCAGTTCAGTTCAGTCACTCAGTTGTGTTCGACTCTTTGCAACCCCATGAATTGTGGCACGCCAGGCCTCCTTGTCCATCAACAACTCCCGGAGTTCACCCAAACTCATGTGCATCAAGTCGGTGATGCCATCCAGCCATCTCATCCTCTGTCATCCCCTTCTCCTCTTGCCCCCAACCCCTCCCAGCATCAGAGTCTTTTCCAATGAGTCAAGTTCCAACTATATGATATTCTGGAAAAGGAAAAGTATGGAGAACATTAAAAGGGTCACTGGTTGCCATGATTTTGGGGGGGCAGTGAAAAATACTTTGTATAATACCATAATGATGGATACATGCCATTATACAATTGTCCAAACTGATAGAATGAACGGCTCCAAGAGTGAACCCTAAGGTAAACTATGAACTTTGAATGATTATGATGTGTCAATGTAGGTTTATCAATTGTAACAAATGTA
>NW_011482269.1:5051-6227 GCF_000754665.1 Bison bison bison
ATGGAAACAAAACAAGATATTCTTGATCAACAGCAGAGCCTAGCTAATCACACTCCCCGGTATAGCTATTCCCCAATGATCTCATGTGACTTCTGCTAATAAAAGTGGAGGCTGAAAGGAGCCATTTTGTCTTCCTGCCATGGAGAGCAGGAGGGCCCCCTGACTCCCTGCTTGCCAAATTATACGTGCTCGTCTTTTCATTATGTGCTCACCCCCATTTCAGGTGTTTCTCACCCGCTGTGCTGGACACTGCAATATATAATGGAAGCTAGAGTAGTAAGGGTGAAATGTGTTTTTATAATTAATTGGAGGAAGCAGTTGACATCATGGAAAAAGCATGAGACCAGTTGTTAGCATGCCTGAGTCTTGATGCTGGTTGACTCTTATAGGATGTAGATGACCTCTGCTAACCTCTCAATCCTCAGTTTCTCCATTTATAAAACAAGGGTGACATTACCTACCCTGACATCATCATAAAGTTGTTAAATGTGATAATGTCCATGAAGCATTTTGGAAAATGAAAAGCAGTATCCAAATATATAAATTTCATACATTAATTAATTATTGAGGTTTTTAAAAATCAATTTATTTATTTTAATTGGAGGCTAATTACTTTACAATATTGTAGTGGTTTTTGCCATACATTGACATGAATCAGCCATGGGTGTACATGTTATTGAGTTTTAACCTGCACAGGGTAGGAAGAGGTTATTCTCTCTACAGTTCTGTAATTCTTTCATAAGAGAATTTTAGAGCGTTGATAACTACAGTTTGTATATTCCTTTAAAGTTTCAGAAGCTATTTTTTAAAAAATCATGCCTCCTGAAAAAAAATCATGCCACCATAGGATGAAAAGAAGAATGGAGTTTTTGTGTTTTTTAGATGAATTTCAGTCAAGGGTAAAATAAACTGATGAAAGACCTCACCTCTTGAAATAGCTCTTGGTGCTGCTAAGTAGCATCAGACATGTCAAACTCGTTGCAACCCCATGGACTGTAGCCTGCCAAGCTCCTCTGTCCATATACTGGATTGCTGGGACGACCCAGAGGGATAGTACAGGGAGGGAGGAAGGAGGAGGGTTCAGGATGGGGAACACGTGTATACCTGTGGCGGATTCATATTGATATATGGCAAAACCAATACAATATTGTAAAGTTAAAAAAATAAAATAAAAAA
>NW_011482269.1:8818-9966 GCF_000754665.1 Bison bison bison
ATTTAAAATGTGAACACCGTAAAAATAAAATTGTTTAAAGCAAACCACACCTACCTCCCCAATATACTGTAGAAGTAAAATATATGACAATAATAGAAAGGACTGGAATGGGGGGAAGAAAGCATACTGTTGTAAAGTTCTTCCACTGTGTATTAAGTGGTATAAATTTACTTGAAAGTTGATTTTGATAAGTTAAATTGTAATAAGAAACAGATTATAAGTGTCAGAGCAACCACTAAAAAATATACAACAAAGAAATATAGTTACTAGGCCAATTGTGAAGATAAAATAAATCATTGAGAAAAATTCAATTAATCTAGAAGGAAAGAAAAGAAGGAAAAAAGGAAAAGAGAACAGATAGAATAAGTATACTATTAATACGAATTGTAAGATTTAAAACCAACCATATATGACATTAAATATAAATTGTCTAAATCAGTGGTCAGTGGACTTTTTCTGTAAAGGATCAGATAACCAATAGTTTAGATTTTGAGGCCTTTGAGTATCTGAATTTGTCAACTCTACTGTTTTAATATGGAAACACTCATAGATAATACATAAAAGAACAAACCTTACTTTATTCTAATACCATTTTATTTACAAAAACAGGCAGTGGGTTGGGTGGGAGTTGGTCTACAGGCCATAATTTCCTGACCCTTGGTCTAAGTATCCCCAGTTAAAAGGCAGATTGTCACATTTCATTAATAGAAAACACTTAAACTAGGAGTAGAAGGAAAATTCCTCAATTTGATAAAAAAGCATTTACAAAAAACCCACAGCCAGCATCATACTTAATGGTAAAAGACTGGAAGCTTTCCACCTCAGTTCAGGAACAAGACAAGGGAGTCCACTCTTGTCACTTCTACTTAACATTGTATCTGAAGTTCTAGCCAGGACAAATAGGCCAGAAAATGAAATAAGTGTATCCAGATTGGAAAGGAAGAAGTAAATTCATCTCTTTTGACAGATGGCATGATCTTGAATATAGAAAATCCTAAGAAATCCATTAAAAATTTCTCGAACTAATTAACAAGTTTAGCAAGATTTCATTGCTTTTTAGTCTCTAATTCAGGTCCAACTCTTTGCAACCCCATGGACTGTAGCCACACCAGCCTCCTCTGTCCGTGGGAATTTCCCAGGCAAATATA
>NW_011482269.1:10066-10848 GCF_000754665.1 Bison bison bison
AGTCACTTCAGTCGTGTCCGACTCTGTGCGACCCCATAGACAGCAGCCCACCAGGCTCCCCTGTCCTTGGGATTCTCCAAGCAAGAACACTGGAGTGGGTTGCCATTTCCTTCTCCAATGCATGAAAATGAAAAGTGAAAGTCAAGTCACTCAGTCGTGTTCGACTCTAGCAACCCCATGGACTGCAGCCCACCAGGCCCCTCCATCCATGGGATTTTCCAGGCAAGAGTACTGGAGTGGGGTGCCATTGCCTTCTCCGTGCTTTACTCTAGACCTACTGAACTCTGGGCATGGAACTCAACAATATGCATACTTACAAGCCTTCCACTTGATTCTGATATATATTAAAGTTTGGGAACAAACAGTCTGAGCTATCCTGGAGACAAGGATCTGTGATATCTCCCTGGTCTGCTGATGAGGATAAATGCGTTAGTGAACTGTGATCAGGAAATACCTACGGGTCTTCAGAAGAGAAAGACTTTGTTCTCTCAGTTTTACAGCACTGTCTTTTAGCTCTCAAGAAACTTGTGAATCATTGCACTATCCAACCACTAATTTGGTAAGAAAATAATTAGGTAGTATAAGTCTGAATGTAAAAATACATCATTTTTATAAGGATCGAGTATGACAGATCAGTATCCATGGTATGTTCTGAACCTTGACTGTGGTGGAGGTTACACAGCTCTATGTTTTTTAGTCAGAATTCATAGGAACTGTACAGAGAAAGGGAAAAAAATTTAAAGAAATATTACCATATGTGAAATTTAAAATAAAATTTAAAA
>NW_011482270.1:0-417 GCF_000754665.1 Bison bison bison
GAGCTATTAGGGTCCCATTTCTTAAACCGGGGGGTGGGCACATGGCAGATTATTATTCTCTATACTCCAGTTCCAGCTACGAAATCATCTTCTGTATTTAGCATGTATCTTGCCATTTAGGGAATTCCCCAGTGGCTCCGGAGAAGGCAATGGCACTCCACTCCAGTACTCTTGCCTGGAAAATCCCATGGATGGAGGAGTCTGATAGGCTGCAGTCCATGGGGTTGCTAAGAGTCAGATATGACTGAGCCGCTTCACTTTCACTTTTCACTTTCATGCATTGGAGAAGGAAATGGCAACCCACTCCAGTATTCTTGTCTGGGAAATCCCCTGGACAGAGGAGCCTGGTGGGCTACAGTCCATGGGGTCGCAAAGAGTCAGATACAGCTGAGCTCACATGCACCAATCTTTGCCGTT
>NW_011482270.1:3595-4612 GCF_000754665.1 Bison bison bison
TATTTGAGTAGTCAAACTCGATTTCTGTAGAAAATATGGCAACTTCATTTTGTAGAAAATATGGCAACAAGTCATCGAAAAAAACATGGTGGACCTAGATATTATCATACTAAGTGAAGTGAGTCAGAAAGAGGAAGACAAATATCATATATCACTTAAATGTGGAATATAAAATAGAACACAAATGAACCTATCTTTGACAGAGAACCGACTTGTGGTTGCCAAGGGGGAGAGGAATAAGGGAGAGAAGGATTGGGAGTTTGGGGTTAGCAGATACAAACTACTGTATATAGAATGAATGAATAACAAGGTCCTACGGTATAGCACAGAGAACTATATTCAATATCCTGTGGTAAACCGTAATGGAAAAGAATGTGAAAAGTCATTTTGCTGTACAGCAGAAATTAACACAACACTGTGAGTCAACCATATTTGAATAAAACCTTAAAAAAATGTTCAAAAAAGTATGAAAGGCTTTACACCAAAATGTTACAGTAAATTCCCTCTGATAAATAGGATTGTGGGAATTTTTCTTTTGAGGAGTAATTTCTGACTTTTATTATGTATGGCTTTTCAAGTAAATAAATGAATAGAATATGAAACATTTTAAACAATAGACAGTGAATAAAATAGAATAGACTACTTTGTAACTTTTCTCCCATTTCACAAGTGCTCTATATGATAAGCCTCAGGAATAACACCTAGGAAAGGAAAATATCACATGACTCTTATTCACAAGAAATGGCCAGAAAAGACACACAGTTGGAATGAACGTTTCAAATCAAACACTATCTTCTAAAGTGAGCACTTTCCACACTGGATTTTGCTGCTGGGGTGGTTAGCAGCCAAGTTTTTCTGGAATGTCAAGTTCTCAAGACCCTAGCTGTGACAAATGCTAACGGTTCAGTTACCCTTGCTTTCTTTTCTTTAAATGGCATCTCAAGAACTCTCCCAGGGGTGTGAACTGTCTATAAGAAACAAATATTTAAAGGAACTAACTGCTTAGTGTCATCACCG
>NW_011482270.1:4712-6443 GCF_000754665.1 Bison bison bison
TAAAAGCTTAGTGTCCTCAACTTACTTTGACTTATTAAACTCTTTGCCCTCTTCATCTTCCCTTTTATTTCTCCAGTTCTCCCATATTTTCCCATAGGCAGGATCCTTTCTTACCAAGACCAGGAGCTTAAGTCAGGGAAGATTCGGGTAATGCCAGAATTTGGGGATGCCTGGGAGGCAAAAAGATAGAACACTGAAGCCATTCAAGACTCACATGTTAATCTTAATTCCAAGTCAGAGCTAGCTTGTCCTCTGTTTTTCTCTCAAGGCTAAAATAAGACCGGAAACCAGTCTGTCTGTAGACCCTAAGCATGGCCATGATTTGGTTTCCGCAGGGTCAGCAAGTGAGTCCTAAAGATGGTTGAGCAATTAAGTGATCAGGCAGTGCTCACGCCTCCTGTGTTGAAACATCAACTTACAGAACTGTAGAGCTGAACTGGGCCTTCTCAATTTTACAGGTGAATGTGACCGAAAGCATGGGAGTTCAGCAGCATTGCTTGGGTATGAGTTTGCGGGCCTCATCACAGGTCTTTTGAACCAGAAACTTTGAGGTGGGGGGTCCATGTGTCTGCAAGCTCTCCATGTGCTTAAGGATCATCTAGGGGAAAACGAAGGCCAAGGGGCTTCCCAGCTGGCTCAGTAGGTAAAGAATCTGCAGTAGAGGAGATGCAGGTTCAATCCCTGGGTGAGGAAGATCCCCTGGAGGAGGCCATGGCAACCCACTCCAATATTCTTGCCTGGGAAATCCCAAGGACAGAGGAGCCTGGTGGGCTACAGTCCATGGGGTCCCAAAGAATCAGACATGACTGAGCATGCACAGGAGAAAGAAACAGAAGCACAGTGAGGGTGTAATTGTTTGTCTTCACAAAACTAAGAGACAAAAAACAGTTGTTCTAAGTGAGACATCCAAATAAAGCTATAATCCCATTTCAAGATCCACAAATACTGTACCTACGGGTCTCTAGATTATCTTTACATCCTAGCAATCTTTTCCCTTTTCCATCACTACACTTAGAGAAACTGAGGTAACCAAGACAGAGCAGCCCAATGCAGTCTTTGGAGTGTGAAGAAGCATTTAACTCAAACTCTTTTTACAAATCGCTGGTGGATGGTGACTGCAAGGAAATCACATTTAACAAGATAAAGAGCCTACTTCTACATTAGCTCCCAGAACGTTGGACCAACAAACACTAGAACAGGAATTTGATGATGCACGAATCTACCAGAAGAACAGCAGCTCCTTATCTTATTTTCTCAGGCTGTCCTCCTCTGGATCCACATCAAGCCTCAGAGAGGAGCTGGTGCGGTAGGAGGTTCTCTCACAAAAAAGCCGGGTTCCCAAAAGATCATTTCTAAATCAGTTATTTGAAACCTGGACACATTTCCTCATACAATGTTATGCATGGACTTAGCTATCTAATCACAATAGATTTACATAAAGCTGATATTATTTAAATAAAGTTTTTGGTGAAAATGTCTTTTTATTTAAAACTGAATGAACTTTTTGGCCAAGCCAGTATCAAAATATCTTCCAGCTCAAGTTGTACAGCCAGCTTTCCCATTGCTTGGTGTTAGCTCAGGACCTTATCGGGCTCTGACCTCAGCTTGAAATGCTTCTAGAGCACATGGGCTGTGCCCTCACCTCATTCAGGCCTCTGCTCCAATGGCACCAACTCAGAGAGGCCTGCCCTAGAATTGTAACTCCCCACCCCACTCTGCTTTTGAGAAAAT
>NW_011482270.1:8583-9216 GCF_000754665.1 Bison bison bison
GAAGAAGAAGAAGGTAGGGGGTTGGGGAGAAAAACAAGATCAAGGGAAACTTAAGACCCTTTGTCTGCTTAGGCTTCCCAGCTGGGTACACAGCTCACCCAAATATCTATCCTCTCCTGCTGTTACTAAAAACACATGGACGAGCTATTCCAGGAGGAAAATGGTCACAAGTCACCAAGGAGACAGGAAGACCCTCATGATATAGTTTTAAAAATGACTTTGGAATCCAAGCAACGCTCAGTTCCTCTCTCTGGATTCCGCCAAGAGGACTAACGAAAGCTCCTGCTGAAAGAGAGAGAGAGAATTCAGATAGAATTTTGTCTGTTCGCATCAGCTCCTGGGAATCAGCTGAAATCTAAAGGGCCTTAAAATGAGCTCATTGTGAAGGCAGACATTCTGGCATGAAAACTCGAAAAGGCTGCCACCAAAATAAATGCGCATTGTCTTGTACCAACTGCTACTAGAAAGAGATTTCAAGGATCGTAGCAGAAAAGGGAATGTAAGAGTGACGAGAAATTGAGCATGAGAGCAAGTACTGGTGGGAGAAATGTAAAACCAAATCATTTTCAAAGGAAGGACATTTCTCAGAAAATTGGAAGACAAGGCTCTTTTTCTGTGGTCTGCAATGGGCAA
>NW_011482270.1:9316-10898 GCF_000754665.1 Bison bison bison
TCACCTTCTAGATAGGGTTAACGGTGGAAGCTTCCCTAACATTTCCAAACAGGGATTTTTTTCACTGTAGAACTCAGGTAAAGAGAATTAGATAAGTCATAGTAATCAAAGTCTTTAGTTCCTGACCACTCATCATGGCCTTGTTTATTAGTGTTTATTATATTAACATACACACACACACACAAATCCACTACTTAACACAGAAACTAGAACATGGACATTAACTTATCTCTTTCTACGTAGTCGTCCCCCTTCCCTCCCTACGCCTCCCTCCTCCCAAGGTAACCACTATGTGCAATCTTATAATGAACATTGATACACACACACACACACACACACACACACCATGTAATCTTGAGGAACTTATTTTCATTTATTACATTAATAAGATTCATCCATAGTGTTCTATATAGCAATAGTTCATTCATTTTTGACTGCCATATATTACTCATTGTGTGAATCAGAGAAAGAAGGAATTAAAATCTAGAGTGTATCAATGCTCTGTTACATTAATTCACTCTCTGTTCTTCTTGAACAGTTGCTACACTAAACATCACATGTTTTAAAACAACTGACTGCATAAAACAAGTTGCTACTGTTTTAATTATACTTCATAACTAATCTCTTCACCCTCTTTTTTTTTTATTTTCCAGGATTGAATGCTCATTGTGGATTTATTTTGTGCTGGGTTTCCTTGAAGGTAAGTGATATGAGAAATGGGCTGCTGATACAAAACTAGTTTGTTATGATACTAATCAGATCAGACTCACTCCTAAATTCTCATTTATTCAACACTGTGACCTCATGGCCAGATACTCTTATGAAAGGGAAAGTGACACCTAGCTGAACATTCCTTTCCATCAAGGCTCTAACAGAGAATTTTTTTTTTTTATTTCTACAGTCCCAACATGAGAGGTACTTTTCAGCATCTTAGACTCAGAGGCAACTTCCTGGTAGATGAAGAAGAAAGGGAAGCAGAGAGACAGAAGTCATCTCTGAGAGAATCTTGAGCATTATTCCAAGGTAACTGGGAGTCACTGAGAGATTTCACAGGGAGAAGGGAAAGGATCCGATTGACTATAGTAGCAAGTGGGCTGCACTGGAAACTGGACTGTAAGTAAGTGCATTTGGAAATCAGGCTCCAGGCAATAAAAGATGTGGATCTGGACTGAGGCAGCCACATAGATCATGGATGCAGGGAGAAAGTTATGGGTTTTGAGAAAGACAACACAGACCCAAAGGAAAATGAGCTTAACACACAAATTGGAGGTCTGAAAGTAGCTGTCGTACAATTGCCTTCACAAGCCTCAAAGAAGGCAACCACACAGGAAGACCGAAGCCTGCTTATCACATTGCCTCTGTCCCAAGAAACCCTCCAAATACTGATGAACGGCTTTCTGTCAACTACCAGGTGTTTTTACTTGAAATTGCACGCCCAGAAAACAATTAAAAGTTTCTTATTATAACAAGTTAGTCTTGTCACCATCCATAAAAGAGAAAATGATGCTCAGCTGGAAGCCTAGCCTAATTGATTTTTCAACATACACTCGATGCCCATTATTTGCAGCAGTTATGTTCTATT
>NW_011482270.1:10998-11524 GCF_000754665.1 Bison bison bison
TGAAGTCACTCAGTCTTGTCCAACTCTTTGCAATCCCATGGACTGTAGCCTACCAGGCTCCTCTGTCCATAGGATTTTCCAGGCAAGAACATTGGAGAGGGTTGCCATTTCCTTCTCCAGGAAGTATAGCAATTATTAGAGTATAGCCAATTAACAATGTTATGATAGTTTTAGGTGAACAGCAAAGGGACTCGGCCATACACATACATGTAATCATTCTCCCCCAAACTCCTCTCTCATCCAGGTTGCCACATAACATTGAGCAGATTTCCCTGTGCTATACAGTAGAACCTTGTTGGTTATCCATTTTAAACATAGTACTGTGTACATGTCCATCCCAAACTCTGTATTTCTGTTTAAAGACATTTATTTTATAATATACTGTTGGTTCACTAACATTAACTCATGGCCAAAATCACTAGGGCCCGTGCCTGAACGAAGCTTATCTAACACACACATTTTCTCTGTAAGGCACATCACAGCCTTCTTATGCTGAGGGAACACTAGTCAGCACTTCAGCACTATA
>NW_011482270.1:14422-15143 GCF_000754665.1 Bison bison bison
AAATTACTATCTTCAATTGACTATCATGATGGTAACCCCAGTTTTGTTGTATTTTTAAACTTGACAAAATGCAGATAATTATACTTCTAGAAGCCAATCCCAGCTTTGGCTACGAATTAAGGACATTTCAGAACATACATAAGAGAGTTCTAGGAAAACAGATATTTAAAGAAAGAGGGAGGAATGACTACAGGAATCTAATGCTCAAGGGATGAAGACTAGGTATTACAAGGGGTGTATTTGAAATACTGACTCTTTGTGACCCCATGGACTGCATGTAGCCCACCAGGGTCCTCTGGGATTCTCCAGGCAAGAATACTGGAGTGGGTTGTCATTTCCTCCTCCAGGGGATCTTCCTGATCCAGGGATCCAAACTGGCTCTCCCGCATTGCAGGCAGACTATTTACTGACTGAGGCACTAGGGAAGCCCTATTTGAAATACCAAACACATTAGAGAAAGTCCTCATCTACACTCCTATACAAATTTATTTTTGCTTCACTCAAAACCATGAGAGGAAGGAAATGCAAAGACAGGCTACTATTTTCTGATATTAATGAGAAATTTTTCAAGCAGACAGAAGAACAAAAAGGGATATTGTGTTCTATGAATCCCACTTCTAGGAATCTATAGTAAGGAGACATCTCCAATACAAAAATACTTAGGCAAAGATTACTCATTGTAAAATCATTGTAATCATAAAATATCAGAAACAACCTAAAC
>NW_011482270.1:15624-16105 GCF_000754665.1 Bison bison bison
ATGGACAGGAAGGGATGGAAAGGGGAGCAAATGGGAAGAAATAGTAGGGATGAGGAGGGACTGACACTTGTGAGTTCACCCTTTTGTATAACTCTGACTTTGAGAACCATGGTGATGTTGACATACCAAAAATATAGATAATTAAAATCAACCAGCATGTGTGTGCTTTAGGGGAAGAGAGCAAAATGGAATGCAAACACTAAGAATTCAACTGTATCACAAGTGAATAATGTAACCACACTGAAGAGGATGAGGCAAAAAAAAAGAATTAGTCTTAGTAACTGGAAATAGAATTTTAACTTGAAACTGTTAAGACCAAAAAGAAACTGTGCCTAAAATTGTACTCTAACTAGTAAATGCGTTTCCCACAAGAGTTTGGGTTAGAAATTCTCAAACCACTTTTGTATACTAGGATTAAGGAAGTTAGCAATCATATTTACATATATCGTAGATAATGAGAGTCTTACTTCTCACATCAGAG
>NW_011482271.1:0-339 GCF_000754665.1 Bison bison bison
AACAGCCGTCAAGAAGGCAGTGAGGGAACTACAGTGAAGTCACTCACTCGTATCCAACTCTTTGTGACCCCATGGACTGTAGCCCACCAGGCTCCTCCGTCCATGAAAGTTTCTAGGCAAGAGTACTGGAGTGGGTGGCCATTGCCTTCTCCAAGGGATCTTCCCGACCCAGCGATCGAACCCTGATCTCCCTCATTGCGGGCAGACGCTTTACCATTTGAGCCGGTAGGGAATCCCTAGGGAACTAAATAATTCTGCTGAATCCACACAACAGGAGACCACAGCTCCTGAGAAAGGCCCAGGAAGGTCTCCACAGATGCGTTCAGTGAAAAGCAAAGT
>NW_011482271.1:4204-5599 GCF_000754665.1 Bison bison bison
CATTTAACAGACAGTAGCTCAGTCATGGATGATTCTTCCTTTCTTATCTACAACCTGCTTGTGCCCACGGCAGGTAAAGAACACAGTCAGAGTTAGTTCAGGAAAATAGGCCGCTGTCTGAAGTGGCTCAAACCCTGCACTGGGTCATACTGATGTCGGCTGATATATTGAGAAAGGTCTGGAAGGTGGTCAGGGTGGATCCTTGGAGGGAAAGCGTGATGAGCAGCCTTCCTCCCACATGCCCTGTGTGGAACCGGGTAGAGGGATGTGGTCACAGGAGACCAGGAACAGCGGCGAGTCGGGGAGCGTACTTGCGCTGTGCTTCGCCAGGTACTTGTCTTTGTACTTCTTCTTTTTCCCAAAGGGGCTGCAGCTAGGGGCCTCACTTGGAGCAGAATGGGCCCCACTCGCCACTCGCCTGGAGGGAAGAGACAACAGAGGACATCGGTGGCTTCTTGGTGCAAAAGCCCTGGGTCATTTGCCTGTGTGGTCCCTCTACACGAAACCCCTAGAACCATCTGCCTCTAGCCCTTTCTCTCAAGGCATTATTTACAATAGCCAAGCCGTGGAAACAACCTACATGTCCACCAACAGATGAACGGATAAAGATGTAACATGTGCATATATGCGTGTGAGCATACACACACAGAGGAATACTACTCAGCCATTAATAAAAAGAATGAAACTCTTCCAATTACAATAACATGGATGGGCCTGGAGAGTATTAGGCTTAGTGAAAACTCAGACAGAGAAAAACAAAACTCTAAGTTATCACTTGTATGTGAAATCTAAAATATAAAACGAATGAATGAATAAGACAAAACGAACAGACTCACAGATACGGAGGACAAACTCGTGGTTACCACTGAGGAAAAAGAAGAGGGAGGGGCAATATAGGCGTAGAGGATTAAGAGGTATCAATACAAAAACTGCTATGCATAAAATAAATAAGCTACAAGGATGTATTATATAGTATAGGGACATACAGCCATTATTTTATAACTTTAAATGGAATACAGCAAATCCCCTGGCAGTGCAGTGCTTAGAGGTCTGCATTTTCACTGTCAAGAATGTGGGTTCAACGCACGGTTGAGCAACTAAGATCCTGCAAGCCACACGGTGCAGCCAGTGTTTCCTGGGGTTTTATACTTTCTAGTCTAACACTGGAGAGGGCAATGGCACCCCACTCCAGTACTCTTGCCTGGAAAATCCCATGGACGGAGGAGCCTGGTAGGCTGCAGTCCATGGCGTCGCTGAGGGTCGGGCATGACTAAGCGACTTCACTTTCACTTTTCACTGTCATGCACTGGAGAAGGAAATGGCAACCCACTCCAGTATTCTTGCCTGGAGAATCCCAGGGATGGCGGAGCCTGGTGGGCTGCCATCTATGGGGTC
>NW_011482271.1:8271-9063 GCF_000754665.1 Bison bison bison
TGGCAAAAATCACCACAATATTGTAAAATAATTAGCCTCCAATTAAAATTTAAAAAAATAAAAATAATTCAAACAAACAAACAAAAAAAGGAAGGAATCATCAGTTGCTACAGCACAGACTTCACACCCAGTGAACAAAACGAGACACTAAAGGATTTATACTGTGTGAGTCAATTTACACAAATTCCCAAAAGGGGCAAAACTCATCTCTGGAGTCAGAAGTCAGGGTTGGCGGACTGGAAATGGGGATGGGGACTCTCAGGGTGCTGGTCACATGGGTGTGTTAAGTTTGTGAAAATTCATCTGGTTTTATACTTATGATTTGTGTACTTTGTTGTCTATGCGTTCATATATACCAAAACTTCAATCTTAAAAAGTTTACTTGACAAGAAAATTATACCATCACACATTAAGTAACCTGGAACGGAAACTTCAGAGTGATTTTTGTCAAAGTTCATCTGCCAGGGCCCTGCACAAGCGATTTCCCTCCTAAGCCATGATGTGCTGTGTGTGAAGGGGGGTTGCAGAATCAGGAGATGGGCCTTTGCTCTCACGTGCAGGATATGCAGCAAAGGCCTGCCAGTCTGCAACATGTGTTAATTTGGCTCAGAGAGTACTAGGCAGATCCACTGATTAGAATCACATCATTCAGTCAAATTCTGAGAGCATCGTGGGTCTGAATCCTGCCATCATCGCAACAGAGAAAATGCTGCCACCTACTTGCAGTGCTGGAAGCCGATTTTGCTGGTTGGGAATTACTTTCAATGAGATCATTCCTTTGGTTTCTTTCTA
>NW_011482271.1:9163-11194 GCF_000754665.1 Bison bison bison
GCTAATGATTGTCCCTCCTCTTCACCGGTAACCCCAAAAGATCCCCAGACGTACTTAAAATGAACCCCTACAATGAACACATATGTCCACACTTTTCTATACAATACAAACATGTACAGATATTTATACACATATTCATATTTATGCATTTTTGTTGTTTTTAACAAAATTGGATTATACTATAAGCATGACTCAATGACTTGCTTCCAGGTCAATATATGAAGACTTCACTCTCTCTGATGGCTCAGTTACATCCCTTGTGTGATGGTGGCCTCAGCCACCATCCCCATTAGTGGGCGTGTCCACTGTCACCAGTTTTTGTTTTTTCTTCTACAACCTGCGCTTCCCTGGTGGCTCAGACAATAAAGCGCCTGCCCGTAATGTGGGAGACCCAAGTTCAATCCCTGGGTCAGGAAGATCCCCTGGAGAAGGCAATGGCCACCCATTCCAGTACTCTTGCCTAGAAAATTCCATGGATGGAGGAGCCGGGTGGGCTACAGTCCAGGGGCTCGCAAAGAGTTGGACACAACTCAGTGACTTCACTTTCTTTCTTTCTTACAACCTGCTGCCAGAGACCCCCTTCAACATATGTCCTTATATATTTGCATTGGATTTCTACAGACTAGAACCCCATGAGAGAAATGCGGAATCAAATGGTAAAAATACTTTTAGAGCTATCCTCAACCTACTTTTCTATAGATATTCCACTCTCACTAGGAGAAACTCTATAGGTCCAACAACCGAGTTTCGTCCATAAAGATCAGATCAGAAAACAGAAGAATTCAGAGTCTTAAAAGATGTATCCATCAACTGCAGTGTGTGGACGTGACCTGGATCCTGATGTAAATACCCAAAGCACGTGCCCCAGATCCGTGTGGTAATAACTGTTGTTGTTATTGGGTTGCCCAGTCGTGTGTGACTCTTTGTGACCCCATGGACCGCAGCATGCCAGGCCTCCCTGTCCATAACCAACTCCCAGAGTTTATTCAAACTCAGGTTCATCGAGCCAGGATGCCATCCAACCACCTCATCCTCTGTCGTCCCCTTCTCCCCCTGCCTTCAATCTTTCCCAACATCAGGGACTTTTGTTCCCCTCTATATTTCGGCCTTCCCCTCTGTAAACAACCCCTTCATTCAGCATCTTATACACCTTTTGGAGTGGGTCACCTGTCTCCTGCCAGGACCCTGGCTGGAGTGTTTCATGCTCACCAGCACGAGGAGCTGACTCATATCCTCACAGTGTACCCTGCACAGAACGCGATCCTCTGCACTTGGCCTTAATCATTTCTTCTCAATAGAATGTGATGCATAGGTGTTTTTCTGAGCCCACAGCAAGGCTGTATCCCTTAATCTTGAAACAACTGTTTCAAATATATGAACATTCAAAATTTACACTTCTTTTTGATTTGTGTAAATATAATCAACTATGTAAAAGTTAATTTGTGTCATGTGGCAAAAGATACTATATACAATACACTTGGAAACATAATGGGCTTCCCTTGTAGCTCAGTCCATAATCTTCCTGTAGTGCAGGAGACCTGAGTTCCATCCCTGGGTTGGGAAGATCCCCTGGAGAAGGACATGGCAACCCATTCCAGTATCCTTGCCTGGAAAATCTCACGGACAGAGGAGCCTGGTGGGCTGCAGTCCATGGGGTCGCAAAAAATCAGGCACGACTGAGCAACTAACACTGACTGACTTACTGGAAACATATTATTGTGCATATAATAGGCAGACAGTTAATAACCAATATTTCAAGAGCTTCTAAACTTTGTTATATGGGCTTCCCTGGTGGCTCAGATGGTAAAGAGTCTGCCTGCAATACTGGAGACCCAGGTTCGATCCTTGGGTTAGGAAGATCCCCTGAAGAAGGAAATGGCAACCCACTCCAGTATTCTTGCCTGGAGAATTCCATGGACGGAGGAGCCTGGTGGGTTACATTGCATGGGATCACAAAGAGTTGGACACGACTGAGCAACTAACAATCAGGCTCACTCAAACTCTGTTATAAATAGATAAGCAACCCAATAG
>NW_011482271.1:13151-13778 GCF_000754665.1 Bison bison bison
GGCCACTGTTGAGTTTGCCAAATTTGCTGGCATATTGGGTGCAGCACTTTCACAGCATCATCTTTTAGGATTTGAAATAGCTTAACTGGAATTCTATCACCTCCAGTAGCTTTGTTTGTAGTGATGCTTCCTAAGGCCCTCTTGGCTTCGCATTCCAGGATGTCTGGCTACAGGTGAGTGATCACACCATCATGGTTATCTGCATTGGAAGATCTTTTTGGTATAGTTCTTCTGTGTATTCTTGCCAGCTCTTCTTAATATCTTCTGCTTCTGTTAGGTCCATACCATTCCTGTCCTTTATTGTGCCCATCTTTGCATGAAATGTTCCCTTGGTATCTCTAAGTTTTTTGAAGAGATCTCTAGTCTTTCCCACTCTATTATTTTCCTCTATTTCTTTGCATTGATCACTCAGGACGGCTTTCTTATCTCTTCTTTCTATTCTTTGGAACTCTGCATTTATATGGTATATCTTTCATTTTCACCTTTGCCTTCTGCCTCTATTCTTTTCTCAGCTATTTGTAAGGCCTCCTTAGACAACATTTTGCTTTTTTGCATTTCTTTTTCTTGGGGATGGTCTTGATCACTGCCTCCTGTACAATGTCACGAACCTCTGTCCATAGTTCTTCA
>NW_011482271.1:13878-14872 GCF_000754665.1 Bison bison bison
TTCTCCATCTCTGGCTACAAAGAATATAATCAATCTGATTTTGGTATTGACCATCTGGTGATGTCCATGTGTAGAGTCTTCTCCTGTGTTGTTGGAAGAGGGTGTTTGCTATGACCAGTGCATTCTCTTGGCAAAGCTCTGTTAGCCTTTGCCCTGCTTCATTCTGTACTCGAAGGCCAAATGTGCCTGTTACTCTAGGTATCTCCTGACTTCCTACTTTTGCATTCTAGTCCCCTATAATGAAAAGGACATCTTTTTGGGTTTTAGTTCTAGAATGTCTTTTAGGTTTTCATAGAACCATTCAACTTCAGCTTCTTAAGCCTTAGTGGTTGGGGCATAGACTTGGATTACTGTAATATTGACTGATTTGTCTTGGAAATGAACAGAGATCATTCTGTCTTTTTGACGTTTCATCTTTTAGTCCATTCCTCTCTGTAAGAAATCTATAACAGAATAGTGATTACTAGCATCTTCGTGTTATAGATGACTTAGAGAAGTGAATTTTGCTCCAAATCACAGGGCTGGAGTAAAAGAGAGTGTGATTCAGGGCTGCCATTAAAGACTGAGGACTTCTGGCACTCAGTACAGAGCTCTTTCTAGACACTCTGGGTCATATGCCTTGTTTTAGAAGTTTACTAAATGAAAACAGAGGGTTGTCATTTCTTGAGTGATAAGAGGCCCTTCAATGAGGTATAAATACAAAAATGCGGTACGTGGACAGCAATTCCGATCCACAGTTCACCAAGACAAGGGCAGAGTGGATACCCACCATCGCCTTCTGCAGCTGATCTACCGAGTGATTAGTCACGTTTGTGCCATTGATTTCTAGGATCTCGTCCCCAACGTGAAGTGAGCCTACCATCAAAAGAAAACAGGTTCAGACAAGAGCTGTCAATAGGAGTCAAAACACTGCAGGAAAGAAACTGTGATTTGTAGCACGTGATACAATAGATTGTGTAAAAAAAACAAAGGGTTGGAAGTATTCGACCACAAG
>NW_011482271.1:15158-15655 GCF_000754665.1 Bison bison bison
GCCTTGACTTCAGGACTCCGAGTAAAGAATAAAAGTACCTGATCCTCAAAATCTCCTGGAACTACAGTGCCCCTGATCTCTGGGGCCTCTGATAACAGCTATACAACACTCAAAGAAATCAGAAAATGAAGAACTTGGCACTCTGAAGTCACCAGCAAGCTTGATGTTTTTCTGCTGTTAAGCTAAAACCTCCAAACACTACCAAGTGATCAAGTTAATCACTGTTTAGAATCTGTGTGAATCTCTGTGAAGAGTGGTTATCTTACCTGCACTCCCCTAGATACAAAGAAAAGTGCTTTTACTAATGGATGCTTCTGCAAATTGATGGCTGCTTCCCATGAAGGAGATACAGCAGTTACTGAAATATGTGTTAATGTCTACTTGCTTAGTTGTTTTTTTTTTTTCTGGCCGTGCTGTTTAGCTAATGGAATCTTAGTTCCCCGAGCAGGGATTGAACTATGGCTCACAGCCGTGAGAATACCGAGTCCTAAATACTG
>NW_011482271.1:17900-18572 GCF_000754665.1 Bison bison bison
CTCTACACATGGACATCACCAGATGGTCAACACCAAAATCAGATTGATTATATTCTTTGCAGCCAGAGATGGAGAAGCTCTATACAGTTAGCAAAAAGAAGACTGGGAGCTGACTGTGGCTCAGATCATGAGCTCCTTATTGCCAAATTCAGACTTAAATTGAAGAAAGTAGGGAAAACCACTAGACCAGTCAGGTATGACCTAAATCAAATCCCTTATGATTATACAGTGGAAGTGAGAAATAGATGTAAGGGACTAGATCTGATAGATAGAGTGCCTGATGAACTATGGATGGACAGAGGTTCATGACATTGTACAGGAGACAGGATCAAGACCATCCCCATGGAAAAGAAATGCAAAAAAGCAAAATGGCTGTCCGAGGAGGCCTTACAAATAGCTGTGAAAATAAGAGAAGCGAAAAGCAAAGGAGAAAAGGAAAGATATAAGCATCTGAATGCAGAATTCTAAATAGCAAGAAGAGATAAGAAAGCCTTCCTCAGCGATCAATGCAAAGAAATAGAGGAAAACAACAGAATGGGAAAGACTAGAGACCTCTTCAAGAAAATTAGAGATACCAAGGGAACTTTTCATGCAAAGATGGGCTCGATAAAGTACAGAAATGGTATGGACCTAACAGAAGCAGAAGATATTAAGAAGAGGTGGCAAGAATAC
>NW_011482272.1:0-471 GCF_000754665.1 Bison bison bison
TCAAAAGCTTTGGCATAGTCAATAAAGCAGAAATAGATGTTTTTCTGGAACTTTCTTGCTTATTTGATGATCCAGCCAATGTTGGCAGTTTGATCTCTGGTCCTCTGCCTTTTCTAAAACCAACTTGAACATCTGGAATTTCACAGTTTACGTATTGTTTAAGCCTGGCTTGGAGAATTTTGAGCATTATTTTACTAGCATGTGAGATGAGTGCAGTTTTGTGATAGTCTGAGCATTCTTTGACATTGCCTTTCTTTGCGATTGGAATGAAAATTGACCTTTTCCAGTCCTATGGCCACTGCTGAGCTTTCCAAATTTGCTGGCATATTGTGTGCAGCACTTTCATAGCATCATCTTTTAAGATTTGAAATAGCTCAACTGTAATTCCATCACTTCCAGTAGCTTTATTCATACGCTTCCTATGGCCCACTTGACTTTGCATGCCAGGATGTCTGGCTCTAGGTGAATGAT
>NW_011482272.1:3920-5886 GCF_000754665.1 Bison bison bison
ATGTAAATAGATAGCCAATGGAAATTTGCTGTATGACTCAGGGAACTCAACAGGGGCGTCTGCGACAGGCTGAAGGGTGGGATGGGAAGGCAGATGGGATGGAGATTTGGGAGGGAGGGGACTTGGGTGTACCTATGACTGATTCTTATTAATTTATGACAGAAAACCACAAAATTTTGTAAAGCAATTATCCTTCAATAAAAAATTTTACAAAAAAGAGAGAAATTAAGAAGGAAATTTCTTTCTTTCTTATATGTAGCCATTATTTTCAGAATTGTATTCTTTTATCTCCTATTGGTGTCAGCATGCCTGGGCTCATAAAATTTACTTCCCTTGGGAGAACTATAAATTTATTATTCTTTATTTTTGGAGAATAAAATGATCCTATTAATAACATTTTAAAATTGTGCCTCATCCTAGTATAAATCTTCCTTATATTCTCCTTTTTATTTAGCATAAAAGTGAAAAGATTATCAACTATGGCTTAATCCATTCCACCAATGGGTGATAATGTAGGCAGAAATATTTTTTATTGGTATCAACTTTTAAATGTTATTCTTGACATAGCTCTATCAGTGGAAGAAAAATAAATGCTAATTTCAAGATAATGAATAATTTGTATTATTAGAAAATTGTTCTTCCTTGATTCAAAATTAAATAGACTTTTGTTGACAGAAATATCCGGGCAAATAAAAGGTAACATCTGTGTAATCCAGCTAGTCACAGATTTATCAGATAAGCTACAATCAGATGAGCTCTTGTTTATTAAGCAATTGTTAAATCTTTAGACAGGGTGAATAGATTTCCCTCCTACATTAGGAAGTCCTAAAACTTAAATGAAGAAAGTTTAATTTCACTTGGTGTCAAATGCTCTAACCACTCATATCTTTCACAAAGGAGACACTATAGGAGTTTCATACCTAATTGAGCTAGCCTTCAAGCTAGCCATCATCTCTTGGTTCCTGTTATATCCAAGTTGCTAAATTTTTTAAGGTGAGGTTAAGGTTTGTAATATTAGGTAAAAACAACGAATACCTTATATATTTTGCATAAACATTAAGTATTTAAAAAATATATAGCTTTATTTTCTCTCCCCTTAGTTCTTATGTCCATTTTTTTGTTGTTGTTTGATATAAGGGAGACAACTTTGGTTGTCACCAGTAAGCAGTTTTAAACTATTAATGGACAGGGAATTGGGATGTAGGTGGAGATGTTGTGATGTCTCAGTTCCGCTGGAACAGAGGTTCAGAATAACTTTGCCAGTCACTTCACTGGCACAGTCACGATCTTCTTGATTGAAGCACAGTTATCTTAAGCAGCACTGATGTGGGATAGCTGTGTGTGTGTGTAGACGTCTTTTGTGTTAGATTATCACACAAGTATAAGCTCCATATTATTACATTCCATTAAAGAGCTGTGAAATTTAAAGTTTGAAAATTGTCCAACAAAAAAGTGATCGTTGACTTTACCCAGAGTAAACTGAATGGGTTTCTTTTATTTTTCAATAGTGGTTTTGAACCACTGTGTAATTTGGGATCTGTGGTGCTCTGTGCTCAGAAAAATAGACTTTGGTGTCAGCTCTTCTGAATGTGAATCCCAGTCCAGATGCTGACAGATAGACCTTTGTCAAGCAATTTAACCACTATCTCCCTCAACTCTCTGTACAGTAGGGATGAAAGTCCAATAATAATCTCAAACATTTTTGTGTGTGTGAGAATCAAGAGAATTAATGTATGTAAAGCATTTAAAGCAATGTCTGGCAAATAGCTGACTTAAATTGTTTTTAGGACTAAGTGTCCTGATGAAATTTTAGAGATTTTTTCCTACAAAACTGAATTAATATGATAACTTGATAAAAAGGTTGAGAGTGGGGAAGGATATGTGTGTTTTCCCAGATGCAAGAGAAAAACAGATAAGTGAGTAAGACTAACAAGTCACAAAACAAAATCTGCAGATTGCTTTCACT
>NW_011482272.1:9665-10288 GCF_000754665.1 Bison bison bison
TGCTCAAACTCATGTCCATTGAGTTGGTGACACCATCCAATCATTTCATCCTCTGTTGTCCCCTTCTCCATATTCTAATTTAATTTGTGTGAATAAAAAGATGACAAGTGGTTGTTAGCCCCTGAAAGTAAAGAATGGAATTTAAAAGGGCAATAGTTATACATGTAGATAAGACAAAATCAATTTAAATGGTCTTGAGACAGAAGGTATAGATGATTCCCACTGGGTCAGTGACTTCTGAATGGGTTCTTTGCCTGGAATCACAAATGCTACTTTTTAAACCCGGTTGTATATAGTAGAGCAGAAGCTTTATTCATTGATTAAGGAATGAAGGGAGAGCCCATGCTCAAAACACACCTTCTCCCCAAGGGGAGGTGGGAGTAGAGGAACTTTAAGGGATAGGAGGCAGGCATGTCACTGGGGCTCCAGGAAAGGGGCAGAGATTTCAGGGAACAGCCAGGTTAGCTGGAACATGTGCAGTCTTCCACACTCCTTTGCACATGGCTGGAATTGTGCCTAGTCCAGTACAAATTCCCACCTTGGATAGAAATCTTAACATGGTAATGAAGCAAAAATAACTTTCAAACAGTTCCAGTCTCATCTGTGCATGGTCATTCCTGTAG
>NW_011482272.1:14337-14942 GCF_000754665.1 Bison bison bison
ATTGCAGGAAATTGCCCTGAAAAGTGAGTTTCCTTGTCTCCTCTCTCTGCTGGATTAAATCTCAGAATGGCTTGGTAGTAGCACCCACCCCATGATGAAATATTGTATGCTTAATACTATTGCATCATCCTGAGCAAGGTGGGACCTTGTCTCCTCCATCATCAGAAGCTTGGTCTACAAAGGGATTTGAATATTTCTGTTTGCTGTAGAACCCCCTTCTTGAAATACCATCTCTAAGGTGAACATCCAGATGAATGAAAAGGGCTCTGTTTGCAAGGGATGGGCAGTAAGGGAGACAGATGGGGTGTCTTCCTCTATTTCTCCTTCATTCTCCAAGGCACCTGTGTTAAATCTCAGATGCTTCCCAGGATAAATTTTGGGAAGACTAGGCCTGGTTATCTTTCATGCCCCGCAAAGCTCTAAAATTCCCAAAGGATAATAAGAATAACACCTTTCACATGAGAGGTGGCAAGAGAACACAGAAGAACTATACAAAAAAGATCTCATGACCAAGATAGCCATGATGTGTGATCACTCACTTAGAGACAGACATCCTGGAATGTGAAGTCAAGTGGGCCTTAGAAAGCATCACTACGAACAAAGCT
>NW_011482273.1:0-245 GCF_000754665.1 Bison bison bison
CACAACTTCTGGAGTCAGGAGGTCTGAGGTAGAGCTTGAGGATTTGCATTTGTGATTAAGTTCCCAGTTGATCCTGATGCTGCTGGTTCAAAAGCCATGCATTGAGAACCACCAGATTAAAATGTACTATAATATTCCCATCTCATCTGTGTCCTGTCCTCCCAGAATTCCAGGGAGTAATCAGCATACACAAGTGTATCACAGAACCAGCCTCCAACCCAGAAAGCTTAGCTTTATGTTGATGT
>NW_011482273.1:345-1429 GCF_000754665.1 Bison bison bison
ACTTCTGCAGCTGTATGAGACAGAAGTGTTCATGGCAAGGGGCTCTATGGAGGTGGGGCGGGGAGTGTAGCAGCCACCCTATGCTGCTCCGCTTTCTGCATCGCTCTCCCTGTAACTTTCAGCAGGCTGACACCCCTAGAAGCCATGTCCACAGTCCTTCCAGCACCTTCTTTTGTAGCATCAACACTCCACAACAACCAACCCTGACTCTTTGGCCACCTCCACTCACTTCCCTCTCCACCAGACTGGCTCTATGATTCAGAGTCCTTCCATTATAGTCAGATACATCCAGCAAGGTATTGACAGACCCTGTTAACTGCTAGTAACTGGTAAGGGTACAAGGTTGAGGTTCTGATATAGCAGAAAGGGCATGGAGTTCAGTGCCAGGCAACTTGGGTTAGAACCCACACTTCACCAACTCCCAACTAAATGACTTTGGGTAACTTACTGAGTTGCCACATTTGTTAAAATGGGAGTAAAACATCCTCCTTGAAGCACTATTAATAGAGGCATCTATTATACCTATACTTGACAGAGCTGTCACCAATGAGGATAATAGCCATACAGTGTCACATGGTGGCCACTCTGTGGTATGAGAAGTCACACCATGGGCACCCTTTATACCCATTACCCCAGCATCACAGAGATCCTAATGGTGGGGGAAGGCAGCCGACACTTTTTGGGGATCAGAGAAATTCAGTAGCTTGTTTTAGGTTACACAGCTAGTAATTGGTAGAGCAGGTGTATGAGCCCAGTCACTCAGGATCTTAAACAAATTACTGCCTTTACCTGCGTGTGTCCAGCTTGGGCACAGCCAACCTTAATGATTCTGGCCAAAGATTCATGCAGGTTGCTATGAAAACAAGTCACCCCTGAAACATTAGGTGATTATATTGAGCTACAGAAGAGTTGTACCTGGAGAGTCTGGTTTCTACAGTTCTACAGACATTCCAATGGACATCAGAGTGTGTTGTGGAGCCTTAAGTGAGCCAGCCATGATGGGATCCAGGGTGATTTGTTCCCATTACACTATGGGTACAAAGGTTCTCAAACTTTAGTAAGCACCAGAAACACCTGTTAGACC
>NW_011482273.1:1529-4207 GCF_000754665.1 Bison bison bison
AGGCAGAAGCCCCCTCCTCACCTCACCTCACCTCTCCTCTCGTGCCCCATGGGCCCAGGACTAGAAGAGAAGCGCACCTTCAAGGACACAGACAGTGAGGGGAGCAGGCACAATCACAATGGACTGAAGACCCCACGGAAGTCCCTCCCCCCAGTTCTTGAGTAACTCACAGGAAGAGGAGGGGCCCTTCCATAGTGAATGACATGGAATTCTCTAGTCACCTCAGTGGGATGGAGGGAAGAGGCAGATTTAAAACACCACTTCTGAGCAAACCTGCCCCTCGGTACACACAGCGCAGAAGACACAGCAGGTAAGTGAACACTCTATTACTAGTTACAAGCAGAAAACCTCTGACAAATGCTGAGCCTGGTGAGCTGGAATCTCTTGGAGGAACTTGAGGACGCCTCTTGTTCAGACTGGAGCCTGAACTGACCTCCAGCCCCTGGGTGGACCCTGGCTCCCCCTGGCTTGCAGCAGCTGCCTCAGGAAAGCAGAGCACCTGAAGACACCAAGTGGAAGAAAAGGACCCAGGGGCATTCTCAAGAGTGCCTATCCCAGTCCAGTTCTATTTTTAATTTAGTTCAAGAAAGCACAGTTCATAGCACAATGCCTGTCCTAGAAAATACATGTTATTCTTCATCTACTCTTGACTGAAAAAGGGCTTGGGATGGGAGCAGCCTGAGGCTGAGGGCTTAAGTGTGTAGCAAGACAACCCAGTGGTCTTTTAGAAAACCAGGAAAAGTTGCCCTTCTCAGGGGGGAATCAGCAGGAGTATGAGAAAAGTACTGCTTGTACTTTTGTGAGGCTACATTCCCCATATATGCCCCTGCTCATTTATTTCCACTGGGATTAATGTGATGAACAGTTCAGTCATTCAAATTCTTCCATGAAAGTCTGATTTTGCTCCCAGAATTGCAGAAATGAATCTTGACTTTATTTCAATTGGATTTACTTAAAGGCCACACTATATGTAAGGCAAAGAAGTCATACCTGATATAATTGATATGCCAAATTAAGCTCTCTCCTGTCATGTAGCCTCTTGCATCCAATTGAGTTAAAATGTGTGCACCAGATAACAACATACAGTAGTAATTACTAGTACATGCTAGGCAATAACTGCTTGTTCAATGAATTAATGAATGCAATTTGACAAACCTGCTAAATCCCTAAAATTTACTACTACACTCCCACCCCTCTTTGAAACTTTGTCATTCATTAACCTTAACAAAATCTTGTCTGCCCTCCCTTGTTACAAGATGTGTGTCAGAATGTCTTCTTTCCTCTGATTCTTCATTCTTTTTTTCTGCTCCAGCCAGCTGAGATCTCACTGAGGCGAAGGCTGCTGAGAGCTGGAAGGGCATTTCGTGGTGATTCACACATAGGGAGCTGGACTTCCTTCAGCCTCAGATGAAGATCCTGGAGTTTAGAGACACAAAGAACAGGCCCAAACCAATGAATGTTATAAAAACAAATCAAGGAACAAATATGAACATGGCTGCAGTATACAGCATAACGATAGTATTCTCAAGGAAAAGCAGTGTTCCTAGAATAAAACGTATCTTATGTTCTAAAAGCACAGTTATTCTCAGCCAAAGACCTGGTATCATGGGAGAGAGGGGCTAAGAAGAATATAGGAAGGAGAAAACGAATGTTTAATCACATCAGCCCATATACCTTAAGGTGTCAACCAATCAGTAGCAGCCATCAAGTCTACCACCTGTGAATTTAAATGCCATTGGAGAAATTTTCCTTTAAAAATTAACATATTCATTAGAATCTCATCTTTCTTTGAAACAATACACATATATACATGTATACATGTATAATATGAAAGTAGGGGAAGAGATCCATATGTAGAAACATATTGTTGTGTTAAAATGGTTATGGGTCATTGGTAGGATAATGAAAATTTTTGTTTTATGGATTTTCAAATTTTCTATGATGTAAATAAAATTTTTTGATCAGAAGGGGACCTCCAGAAATTGATTTCTCTTTAGAATATGTCTCCATTCTTTTTCTACATCCCTGAATCCAGTGAGGAGCTTCTTTGGGGCAAGACTTCCCACCTCAGTTAGTATCTAGATTTTTTGCATTCATCGCAAGCCAAACATCAGGAAAAGTTAATCCCATTCTGTACCTTAGGCAGTCCCAATCCCTCCTCCTGAGGATCCCTCTTCCTAGGGTTCAAAGGCTTTCTTACCATCTGGAGTCCTGGGCATCCGATCCTGAGATTGTTGATACATTGGGTCAACTTGGAAGTGCCCCACGGGGTTTCCGAAGTGGGGACCTTCCCCTTGGCCTTCGATCCTCTGGTACCACGGCAGGGCTACCTCTTCCTGGGACACAACTACAGGCCACATAGCAGGTGCACACATCACCGGAGCAGGCATCTGGGGGGCCGGGTATGCTGCTGCTGTGGCGGCGGCTCCTTCGGCTTCTGAGAGTACCCTAGGTGGGGGAGGTGGTGGGTATGGGAATGGCATGGGGTATGGCATGTGCCTGGGGCATGGCATGGGAGCTGGGGCTTGAGCAACCTGGGCCCAGGGACCCTGGGCCCCCTGCACGTACTGCACACCGCCTGCCAAAGCATACTGCGCCTCCTCCCTCTGGGCCTCCAGCTGCCTTCTCTGCGAGGTCGCGACCAGCAACTTGTGCGCTCCTCAGCGGTCACGGGCCAC
>NW_011482273.1:4604-4777 GCF_000754665.1 Bison bison bison
TGGATGGAGGAGCCTGGTGGGCTGCAGTCCATGGGGTCGCTAAGAGTCTGACACGACTGAGCGACTTCCCTTTCACTTTTCACTTTAATTCTTTGGAGAAGGAAATGGCAACCCACCCCAGTGTTCTTGCCTGGAGAATCCCAGGGACGGGGGAGCCTGGTGGGCTTCCATCT
>NW_011482273.1:4968-6754 GCF_000754665.1 Bison bison bison
TCCCCTAACGAAGAGTGGTGTGGCTCCTCACACCGCGTGACGCATCAAAACTGTGGGCTTCGAGTGAGGCTGCAAGGCATGGTGGGGACCCCCGTCCTCGGCATGGCGCCTCCTGTAGGACGGGAAGTGGGGCGCCTGTTCCTGGATCCACCGCCGATGCACCTGCCTTGGCACACCGCCCCCTACAGGGCGGGCTGGCTAGTGACTGCAGTGTGCCGCACAGTGAATTCGCGTTCCCAAGAGATTCTAAAGCACCTGGATACTAAAGAATTTCGAATCTGGGAGTCATTTCAGTGGGCCGGGCGCGGGGGTCGGCGGTTGGGGTGGGGTCTTTTGGTTCAGCGCCCTCTCGCTTTACGTCAGCTGTTATCTCACATTTTCTACAAGGTTTCAAGCTGTCTATACTCTTCCCTAATCCTAAAGCAGACAGCCTTGGACTTCGGCTAGTCAAAATCAAGTGGTTGAGCCATGAAGCCCCTTGGTTTTCCTTGCTGAACCCTATCTTCAAGCTCTAGATCCCAGTTCCTCCTATTCCTTTTTTTCAGGGACTTCACTACGTCTTCCCACCCCTCCCCCCACCCCCCGTATTTCCTGCATCTCAGCCGGGCTGCACCACCCCTGTGCTACTGGGTATTTTTCTCCCAGACAGTAAGCCTGTTCAGGTTCCCTATGTGCTTGGAATAATTTCCTCCCTCTAACCTGCGTCCTGGACTTTCTTTCTTCTCATTAGAATAGTCCATCCTAGGTCCGCTTCGCGATGCTCCCTTTACCGTTCAACCTGCTGCACTTTGGTTTTCACCCTACAAAAACTTTAGTGAAAAATCTCTGATAAGGTCACCAATAGTCACTATCTCACTACAAAAGCAAGTGGATACTTTGATAGTTTTTATGTGATTTTTTTCAGTAGGCTTTGAGTCTTTTGACCATTCCCTCCTTGGCACTCACTCTATCCTATCTTGCTTTCTGTGACATCAAATTCTTCTGATGCTCCTCCTGTCCCTCTGGCTTATCTTTCTGTTTCTTTCAACTGTTTGTTCTTCTCTGCCCACGGCTCCAAAGTTAGTATTTTCCCAGTTTTGTCTTCAGACCCCTCCTCTTCATTCTATATGTTGTCCTTGAATGAGCTTATTCACTCCTATACTGTTATTTTATTTTCTCTGGACTTCAACCCCATCAGCTGTAAAATGGGAATATAGGTAGGATCTACCTTATAAGGTTGTGAAGATGAAAATGTTTAGAATATGTTAATTCTTATTACAATGATTACATAGTTGCTGCTAATAGAAGTCATAATAGTGGTAATGGTGGGGTGATAGTTTTAACAGTCTATGCCCAGTTGCAGCCCCAGATCCTGTCTGGTTATATATATGCACATATATGTAGAGAGAGAGTTGATTTATAATATGATATTAGTTTCAGGTATATAACATAGTCCTTCAACATTTTTATAGATTATATTCCATTTATGGTTATAAAATATTGGCTATGTTCCCTGTGCTGTACAATAAATATATCCTTGTAGCTTATTTATTTTATACATAATAATTGGTACGTCTTAATCCCCTACTCCTATCTTGCCTTTCCCCCTTCCCTCTCACCACTGGTAATCACTAGTTTGTTGTCTGTATCTGTGAATCTATTTCTTTTTTTTACATTGACTATCTTGTCTTAGTTTTCAGGTTTTTAGATATAAATGACAATATACAGTATTTTACTTTCTCTGACTGATTTTACTAAGCATACTGTCCTCCAGGTCCACCTACGTTGTTGCAGATGACAGAATTTC
>NW_011482273.1:7279-7516 GCF_000754665.1 Bison bison bison
TCCTTTCATGTGTCTGTTTGCCACCTATATGTCATCTCTGGAGAAACTATTTAGGTCTTATGCCTATTTTTTGAATGGGTTGTTTTTTGATGTTGAGTTGTATGAGCTATTTATATATTTTGGGTATTAACCCCTTATTGATCATATCATTTGCAAATATTTTCTCCCATTCAGTAGCCTGTCTTTTCATTTTGTCAATGATTTCCTTTGCTGTGCAAAAGTTTTTAAATTTAATTA
>NW_011482273.1:7999-11719 GCF_000754665.1 Bison bison bison
CCCAGAATTGGTTCCTGACACAGCTGGCAGCAAGACCCAGAGTGTCTTGAAGCTTATATTGACCTGCTTGTGGGTGGGACCAGGGCCCAGTCGATTCTAGTGCTGGTTGTGTCCTGATGGTGATTGATCTGGGTCTGTAGGCTTCAGGACTATGGTTTTCCTGGGGCTGGTGTTCACCTGTGAGGGGTGAGGCTTATCTTGAGGCTAGAGGAGGCTTGCTGGTGGGCAGGGCCTGGGCCCATTTAGTACTAGGGCTGGAGCTGGCCTGCTGGTGTGTGACTTGGGTACATAGGTTGGGGGCTGTGATTTTCATGGAGCTAGTGTCCGCATGCTGGAGGGAAAGTCTAGAACAGGCTTGCTGCTGGGCAGGGCCTGGGATTCTGGGGCTGGTGTCTGCCCACTGTTGGGTAGAGCTGTGTCCCACTATCTTTGGCCACAGGAACCTGATGGTCCCTGATCTATTACATGTGCACTGGTGTGTGGGGCCTGTTTCTGGGCCCTCTCATGGACAGGGCCTAGTCTAAGGGTGGCTGTGGGCTCAGAGGATCTTAAGGCAACCTGTCTGCTAGTGCATAGGGCTGTGCCCCCTCACAGTTAGTTGCTTGGCCAGAGGTATCCCAGTACTGGTGCCTATGGGCTGTTGGGCATGAGTGGGGCTGGGTCCTGAAGCTAATAAGCTAGAGGGAGGATTCCAAAATGGTGCTTGCCAGCACCAGCGTCCACATGGTAGAAAGAGCTCTCGGAAATGGCTGCCACCAGTATCTGTGTCCCCAGGGTGAGATATAGTTGCCTCTTGTCTCTCCAGGAGATTATCCAGATCAGCAGGTAGGTCTGACCAAGGCTTCTTTCAAATTAGTGCTTCTGCCCTGGGTCCCGGAGCATGTGAGATTTTGGTGCACACTTTAAGAGTGGAGTCTATTTCCTCCAGTCCTCTTTGTCTTTGGAAATTGAGTGTAGCTGGCCTTCAAAGCCAAACCTTCTAGGGAATCATCTTTCCCCATGCAGGACCCCTGGACTGGGGTGTCCAATGTTGGGCTCAGACCTCTCACTCCTTGGGGAGAACCTTTGCAGTTATAATTATTCTCCCTTTTGTGGGTCACCACTTAGGGGGATGAGACTTGACTATATTGGACTTCACCCTTTATACCCCTCTTGTTGTGATTTCTTATTTATATCTTTAGTTGTAGATTATCTTTTCTTGTAGGTTCTGGGCTTTTTCATTGATAGGTGTGCTGTTAAATCATTGTAATTTTGATGTGCCTGTGAGAGGAGATGAGCTCAGGGTCTTTCTACTCTGCCATCTTGGCCCAATTGCACAATTTTATTTTTTCTAATTTATTTTATTTTATTGTTATTTTTGGCCACACTGTGGGGCATATGGGATCTTATGTGGGATCTTAGTTCTCTGACCAGAGATCAAATCCACATCACCTGCAGTGGAAGTGCACAGTCTTAACCACGGGACCACCAGGGAAGCCTCTCTATACTTTAAAATACTACTTGCATCCACCACAAGTCGAAGTATTCCCAACCTAGACATCTCTCTTAAACTTAAGATCCATACATTTTTCTTCCCTTAACTTGTAGCTATTGAACGCATATAGAGTCACTTTTTGAAAGTAAAATTGAGAGATATTATAGATTGTTTGGATGGGGGTTGTAAAGATTAAGAGGAAAAAAAGGAGACAAGGATGACCCCTAGTTTTTAAGTTTGAGCAATTGTTTCAGAGATGTGGTTTGTGATGTCTTTTAGTGACCAGACTAGAGATATCAAGCAGGCCTTCTGGGATATACAGGTTTGGAGCACACGGAAGAAATCGATGGTACTTAATAACCAAGGACTTGAATGAGATCTCCTAGGAAGAGAGGAGAATAGAAAATAGAGGACTGAGTCTCAGGGCACTCCAATTTATAAATACACAGTTATAGTATAGTCAGTTATTAAAAGCACAAAAATGATTCTGTGTTAATTCCTATTTAACCTTTCAGTTCAGTTCAGTTCAGTTGCTCAGTCGTGTTTGACTCTTTGCGACAACCAGGTAATTATGATGTATGCCATTTCAACCATAGAAAAATATGAAAAACTCCCCCAGATCATTTTGTATAGCCATTATTATATAATATCTGATGACAAAAATATAGTACCAAAAAGATTACTATTGACCCATCTCATTTATAAATATAGCTGCAAAGAGATTGGACCAACATTTATATGTTACTTTTGGTTCATATCCAAGAACAATTCCTTGTTGTGAGATTCTTGTATTATATATGAAGGAGTATAATAACTCTTAAAAGTATATTAAAGATGCATATTGTAAGTTAAAGATATATATTCCACACCATAGAAAAACATGGGCAGCTCCCCAGTTCATTTTGTGAAGCTGATAAAGCTAATAGCCAATCAGAAAAATAGTGTGCAAGTTAATATTGTATAAATATACTGACCCATTTGCAAAAATCCTACATATCTGAAAATGGACAGTGTCAACATTCCTAGGACAGCAAACCCTACTTTCTTCCTTGCTAACAGAACCTCTACATTGCTTAGTCAGTGGCGTATGAACCCTGGGCAGGGTCTTGTGATTGACTTAGGGGTGGACATGTAACCCTGTGCTAGTCAGTGAGATATATCAGGAAATTTGCTGGGAGTTTCAGGGAAAGATTTTCCTTTGTGATTAGATAGAGGACCAATAAAGTGCAAACCTTTTTCCACGAGCCCTCATCCTTAGGATGCCAGGATGGGGTTGTGTTGTTTGCAGCTGCAGCAGTTACCTTGAGACCAGGAGGGGAGACATGGCAGACATATGTTGTGACCATCGTGTAGGGTGAGCCTCCATCCCAAATTTGGTCCAGACGTCCAGACTGATGACATCACATGCACAGTAAGAGGGTTTGAAAATGTGTATTCCATTAAGGCGCTTTCTGGGGAGAACAGCCAGACTTCCCGAGTTGGTCCAAAAATGGCTTGAGAGAGCAAAGAAAGACTGGCTGGGGATTTTAGTTGTAGTTAGAGTTGGGGCTGTGGTGACAGTTCCTGCGTGCAGGTGGGGGCTTGTGGTTTGAAAGTCTTGCCATCACCAAGGGAGAAAGCACTGAGGCTTTCTTCCTAGCTTTCCCAGATGAGGGGGTACAAGGGGAGAGTGAGGGTTGAGGCCTAAAAGCTGTCCGCAAACATAAAAAAGCGAAGTCAGACTCTTCATGATAATTCACCCCAATGTTTGAGTGATGACAAAAGTGTATGACACTTCATTTAACTGAAGTTGATTATGGCACTCTTTGTGGCCTGAGGGCTTCCCAGGTGGCTCAGCAGTAAAGAATCCATCTGCCAAGCAGGAGACACGGGTTTGATCCCTGGGTAGGGAAGATGCCCTGGAAAAAGAAATGGCAAACCACTCCAGTATTCCTGTCTGGGAAATCCCATGGACAGAGAAGCCAGGAGGCATGAGAGAAGGTTGCTAAAGCTTCTCTTTGTGAAAGGAGTCTAGCCAAGGGGCACTAATGAGAGTGGCTGTTGTATTGCAATTTTGACAGAATCTAGAGCCTTTGTTGGAAGGGGCTCCATTCAAGGTGGGCTGATTTGCAAATAATTGCATAAATGGGCTAAAGGAAAAATTGTAAATAAGGAGTACGTAACTGCCAGAACCCAAAAGGCCTAAAAGATACTGGGCTTGTTTTAACACTGGAAGTTGAGAATTCATAACTATTTCTTGACAGTGT
>NW_011482273.1:12050-12680 GCF_000754665.1 Bison bison bison
TTAAAAATTTTCTACAGTTTGTTGTGATCCACACAGTCAAAGGCTTTAGCATAGTAAATAAAACAGATGTTTTTCTGGAACCCTCTTGCTTTTTCTATGATCCAACAAATGTCGGCAATGTAATCTCTGGTTCCTTGCCTTTTCTATATCTACCTTATACATCTGGAAGTTCTTAGTTCATGTACTGTTGAAGCCTAGCTTGAAGGATTTTGAACATTACCTTGCTAGCATGTGAAATGAGAGCAATTGTACAGTGGTTTGAACATTCTTTGGCATTGCCTTTCTTTGGAATTGAAATGAAAACTGACCTTTTCCAGTCCTGTAGTCACTGTTGAGTTTTCCAAATTTGCTGATATATTGAGTGCAGCACTTTAACAGCATCTTCTTTTAGGATTTGAAATAGCTCAGCTGGAAGGAATTCCATTACCTTCACTAGCTTTGTTCATAGTAATGCTTCCTAAGGCCCGCATGAGTTCACACTTCAGGATGTCTGGCTCTAAGTGAGTGACTGCACCGTCGTGGATATCTGGGTCATTAAGATCTTTTTTGTATAGTTCTTCTTTGTATTCTTGCCACCTCTTTTTAATCTGTTCTGCTTCTGTTAGGACCTTGCTGTTTGTGTCCTTTATT
>NW_011482273.1:12780-13769 GCF_000754665.1 Bison bison bison
ACAGCAGCAGCAGCAGCAGCAGCAGTGAGTAGCCTCAGAAGAGGATGTCAGGAGTATAAAGCCATATCTGTGCCCCTGGAGAAAGCTGGATGCAGTTAAGATCATTTTGCAAAGATTGTGTGCGATGGCAAGACTGTTGATGTGCTCCATAGATAACCAGGTAAAGTGTATCATGTACCTTAGGAGGTGAAGGCAAACTACAGTTGAGAGACTTTTGAAATAGAGACTGAACAGAATGTATTAGTCAAATCTGTTACAGAAAAATATCTACCATTTGCTTGGACAGAGTCAGTAGTTTCAAGAATTTTGAGTACGGAAACCTTAATGGGTGGGACCACAGCACTGAGGCTACAAAAATCTACTGTGGGTCATCATTCATTCTTTTTTCACTTGAAAGTTTTTAATAGTTAATACTAAAAGTTAAACATTTTTCTTTATTCACTTAAACTTATATAACATATTTTTTTCCCTTGGTGGATAATTGCTTTACAGTATTGTGTTGGTCTTTGCCATACACTGACGTGAACCAGTCTTAATTATTGTTGTTGTTCAGTCGCTAAGTCATGTCCAACTCTTTGCAATCTCTTGGACTGCAGCATTCCAGGCTTCCCTGTCCTTCACCATCACCCGGAGTTTGCTCAAACTCATGTCCATTGAGTCGGTGATGCCATCCAACCATCTTATCCTCTGTCATTCCCTTCTTCTCCTGCCTTCAATCTTTCCCAGCATCAGGGTCTTTTCCAATGAGTCAGTTCTTCTCATTATGTGGCCAAAGTATTGGAGTTTCAGCCTCAGCATCAGTCCTTCCAATGAATATTCAGGGTTGATTTCGTTTAGGATTAAATAGTTTGATCTCCTTGCTGTCCAAGGAACTCTCAAGAGTCTTCTCCATCACCATAGTTCAAAAGCATCAATTCTTTGGCGCTCAGTCTTCTTTATGATTCAACTCTCACATCCGTACATGACTACTGGAAAACCATAGCTTTTTG
>NW_011482273.1:14360-15290 GCF_000754665.1 Bison bison bison
TCTGGGTCATTAAGTATCTTTTTTGTATAGTTCTTCTTGTATTCTTGCCACCTCTTTTTAATCTGTTCTGCTTCTGTTAGGACCTTGCTGTTTGTGTCCTTTATTGTGTCCATCTTTGCATAAAATGTTCCCTTGGTATCTCCAGTTTTCCTAAAGAGATCTCTAAATCTTACCCATTCTATGTTTTTTGCTATTTCTTTGCATTGTTCACTTAAGAAGGCTTTCTTATTTCTCCTTGCTGTTCTTTGGAACTCTGCATTCAGCTGTGTATATCTTTCCCTTTTTCCTTTGCCTTTCGCTTCTCTTCTTTTATAATTATATAATTTTATGATTATAATTATAATTTTATAATTATAATTATGACTGATTCACATTGATGTATGATTTTATATATATGGCTTCTCTGGGTAAGGAAGAGCCCCTGGAGAAGGAAGTGACAACCCATTCCAGTATTCTTGCCTGGGAAATCCCATGGACAGAGGAACCTGGTGGGCTACAGTTCATGGGGTCGCAGAGTCAAACACAACTTAGCAACTCAACAACAGCATTAGTCACAGCTTAGGCTGGAATCAAGACAGATGATTCATTCTAAGACACACAGATAGGTCTGGGCCAAGACACACAACCCAGGGTCATTCACTTTAAAGAGGGCTCTGATCCCATACTTCTAAATGCCAATTAATTATTAAAACTTCTGACTTAGTTAAATCTATAACACAGCTCTGTAGGACTCAGCCAATGTAACACAAAGGAGCACAACTCAAAGGGCAAGCTAGCCAGCAGGCATCAGAGTCAGTTAGCAAGCTAGAGCAAGAGAAGACACACCCCTGGTGGTGGTGATCATTGTCTCAGCATTCTGCTCACAGTACTGACTGTGGACACCATACAGAGACAGCATGGACCCCCACCCCAAATTTGGTTTTGATGTCA
>NW_011482273.1:16658-19650 GCF_000754665.1 Bison bison bison
AAAATATCTATTTATTTATTTGGCTGTGCCAGGTCTTATTTGCAGCATGCAGGATCTTTACTTGTGACATGCAAATTCTTTAGTTGTACCATGTGACCTCTTAGCTGTGGCATGTGGGATCTATTTCCCCTACCAGGGATCAAACCTGGGCCCCCTGCACTGGGAGCACAGAGTCTTAGCCACTGGACCACCAGAGAAGTCCCCAAAGTAAATATTTAAAAGTTAAATTTTCTTTGTATTAGGAACAAATGAGGATAACTAGAAAGGGAGAAAATACTTCATTCACTGAAATGACTTAAATTATAAAATACTTCATAGTAGATTGGTAATGAGTTAATTTGTTCAGGTTCAGCTACATTTCCCAGAATTCCTTTTCCTTTATGTTCCCAGCTAGGGTGGGACACAGGAGAGATTATTGTGGGGGACTTGGAGGACTGAAGGGAAACAGTAGCCATTTTGTAGCTTGAACACATTGTTTTTTTTTCTGCTGACTGACTTCAGTGGCGCAAGACAGCAACTGGGTTTGAAACTGCCCGACCTTCCCCTCAATTCTCCTTTCACTTTTCTGAGTCCTGGGTCAGGTGTGAGAGTTTAGTTTTGTGACAGTGTCTTGGCCTCTACAAGATACACATTCCATTAAGGTCAGAGGAAACAAGAACTGACGTGACACAAGTTTCAGTTCATCCTTGGGAATGCTAGCTCCTGCTCGTGAGGTCCACTTTGTTTCTGTTCTTTCCCGTACTTCATATCTACCTCCATCTTGCCTTCCTGACTGTCTGCACTGTGGACTTCAAGTTCCAGCATCAGATGTGAAGATAGGAGCCTTACAGAGACTTCTTAACTAGTTCTCATAATTGTGTAAGGTAAAATCTCTATAACGAATGCCTTAAAAACACACATACACTCACGTGCACACTCACATGTGTGCACATGTACACATACACGCAGAGTAGTCCTACTACTTTAATTGAAGCCTGACTGAAATACTTTGAAATAAAATTTAACAAAAAAGGAGATAGATTTTTGCTACCGGCCAAGATGGTACAGTAGAGACTGGATTTACTCTCTTATTACAAAAAGATTACTACATTTTTACAAATGGACACCAGATATGAAATAACAGTTTTCAAGTCAGTGGACCTTAAGTAATGAAGGACAGTGATTCCTCAGAAATGGGAAACAAATGAGGTGATCCCTATGTTTGCTCAGCATACTGTCTGGAAAGAGTTTCCAGGACATACTATGAGGAGAGGGAATCAGGTAGAAGCAGAAAAACTCCATGAGTTGAGGAGAGGGAGTGAAGAATCTGGGGGACACTAAGGCAGCCAGTATTTGCAAGACAGAGTAAGACTGCTGCTGCTGCTGCTGCTGCTAAGTCATTTCAGTCATGTCCTATTCTGTGCAACCCCATAGACGGCAGCCCACCAGGCTCCCCCCTCCCTGGGATTCTCCAGGCAAGAACACTGGAGTGGGTTGCCATTTCCTTCTCCAATGCACGAAAGTGAAAAGTGAAAGTGAAGTCGCTCAGTCGTGTCCAACTCTTAGCAACTGCATGGACTGCAGCCCACCAGGCTCCTCCATCCATGGGATTCTCCAGGCAAGAGCAAGACTATATACATATATATATGTATATAACTTCAGAGACCTTCAGAGAGTCCTCTCAAGTATTGATGTGCTCACATGTGAAAAAACTACTCAAAGCTAAGGAATTAATCACAAAAAAGGAATTAGAACACAAATAGACATGGAAATAGTGCCTGTTCCCTTAGCCAGACTGGTAGTAATCTCACAATTCATGCAACATTGGGTAGAATACTGAGGTTCTGGCCTAGGTGGTGGAGGATATTTAGACTCAAATTGAACACTGCTCTCAACCCACCTAAAATATCATAAAAGCAAGCTCCTAAAGGATTTAACTGTTTCCATGTAATAACTTAAGTGTCTCTGAGGAAAAAGCTTCAATAATTGTAGGATTACAGAGACAACTAGTACTCAACAAGTTAAAATTCTCAGTGTTGGTTATCTAATAAAAAATGGCTAGTCATGCAAAGAAGCAGGAAAACTTAAGTCATAATGAGATGGAAAAAAAAATCAACCCATCAAAAGCAGCCCCAAAACAACTGAGATGTTGGAATTAGCAGACAAGGGCATTAAAACAGTTGTTATAGCTACTAAAATTGTTATAACTATAACTCTGTATGTTCAAAAGTCGTGAAGACATGTATAATATAAAAAGACAGAAATAAAATCTATGAAATTGAGAACTATGCAATTTGAAATAAAAATATACTGAATGGGACTAACAGTAAATTAGACATTGAAGAAGAAAAAAATAGTAAACTTGAAAATATAGCAATGGAAACTATCCAAAATGACACACTCAGAAGAAAAAGCATCCAAAAAAATGAACAAAGCATCACTGAGCTATGGTAAAACTGTATTTGTGTAATTGGAGTTCTCAAAGGGAGTACAGAAAATGGTGAAAAACTTTCCAAAAGTTCATGAAAGCTATGAACCCACAGATCCAAGAAGCTCAAAGAACCTCAAGCACACAAAATATTAAAGAACACTACACCAAGGCATATATGATTAAATTTGTTCATGAGTGAGAGAGAAAATCTTTTTTTTTTTCATCCCACTTTGCAGCTCGCAGGAAGGATCTTAGTTCCCTGACCATGGTTTCAACCGGAGTGTTGTCACAACAGTGAAAGTACTGAGCTGTAACCACTGGACCACTAGGGAATTCCCTGAGAAAATCTTAAAAGCAACCAGAACAAGGCATGTTACATAAAAGGATGATAGTAAATTTCATATCAGAAATTATGTAAGATGACAGAGGAGCAAAACCTTTAAAGTCTTGAAATTAAAAAATGATTGTCAACCTAGAATTTTGCCCAGTGAAAATATTGTTAAAAAACAATTTTTACTCAGTAAAAATTAAAGATCTTATTGGCTTTATTCAGTGATTCATGAATCGGACAGCATCCCATCT
>NW_011482274.1:0-331 GCF_000754665.1 Bison bison bison
ACATTAAAAAAAAAAAAAGTAACTAAAAAGACAGCAGGAACACAATAAAGAATTGATAAAAAATGAAGTTAATGGTTGTGTTACCAGAGCTTCTCTAGGGCTTTGCTCAAAACCCATCACAACCACCACCACCACCCCACCATTTAACAGGAGTGTTCTGAAAACCTGCCAAGCCCTGGAACCTTTAGCAGGAGTTAACATAAATCTTTTGGAGAAGGAAATGACAGCCCACTCCAGTACTCCTGCCTGGAAAATCCCATGGATGGAGGAGCCTGGTGGGCTGCAGTCCATGGGGTCGCTGAGAGTCGGACATGACTGAGCGACTTCACTT
>NW_011482274.1:895-1418 GCF_000754665.1 Bison bison bison
AACCAAATGGAACCAGTTGGGACCAAGACAGCGATGAATCAGATCTCCAACAGACCTTGAATCTCATTATTTGCTGATTTAACTACATTAGCATTTTAAATGACACAGCTAACAGGAGCCATGACCAGATATTAAGGACCAAAAGGATAAAAAGGAGGTGGCACCCCACTCCCTCAGAAAGAGTCCTGCCCCTTCCCTGGTACTCCCTCCCTTTATCTTTACTATTTAAAATTAAATCCTTTTCGTGAGGTGGGCAAGAAGATGATCTGTGAACTTAGTTCCCCTCCTCCGTTCTTGGGCCACTGAGTAAAGTGCTGTACCAAATCTCAGCTTTGGTTCATTATTTGCCTGCTGCTGCTGCTGCTGCTAAGTCGCTTCAGTCGTGTCCGACTCTGTGCAACCCCATAGACGGCAGCCCATCAGGCTCCTCCGTCCCTGGGACTCTCCAGGCAAGAACACTGGAGTGGGTTGCCATTTTCTTCTCCAATGCATGAAAGTGAAAAGTGAAAGGGAAGTCGCTCAG
>NW_011482274.1:3877-6471 GCF_000754665.1 Bison bison bison
ATTACTGCTATTTTTATATTAATATTTATCTTTATACATAAGGACAAATTAGGAAAAGTTCCCCTCTTCACCTTTAACCCGAAGTATTAAATTACCAAAGGTCTGGTCTCCCCCTTAATGGGGAAGCTGTGAAGCCTTTGTATTCAAACAGTGGTCAAGAAGCATCAACCATAGCAGGGAGCTTGTTAGGAACCCAGAATTTCAAGCCCCACTCCAGTTGTGCTAAAGCAAAATCTGCATTTAAACAAGATTCTCTGGTGATTTCTACACACATTAAAGTTCGAAGAGCCTTGAAGTAGGTATTGATGTCTCAAATTGGGGCTTTGGAATCAAAGACACCCAAGTTCCAATTTTCTAGCTGTGGGACCTTGGGCAATACTTAATATCTCTTGATCTTAGGTCCCTCATGTGTAAAATGTGGGATAACCACATCTATTGCATAGGGTTGTTGTGAAGATTAAATGTGAAACTATGTATAGTACTTATTGATGTGTGTGCTGGGCAACTACCGACTGCTTTATCAATTGTGACTATGACTACTCTCAAAACAATCTCCAGGCTTTTGAAACATGGAATTTCAAACTCCCAAGGGCAGAGAACTCCAGTGCAAGATTGTTCATACACTCATTTGATTTTAAAGATATCCAAGAAATGTTAGGGATCATTTTATTTACTTATTTGGATCATTTTAGATAAATCAAAAGAAAAATGGTTAGGTCTATTCTGTATTGGAAAGCTTGGTTGGTGGGGAAAGGATTTTCCTTTGTGTCTCTCTGAGTCTTCCACTTCCCTGCTGGGAAGATACATTCAGGTTAGACAAAAAGTTGATCAGCTGGCTATGACTCCTCCGCTGGTACAGAGGAGTACCAGCAGGTTTCTCAGAATCTTTTAGACATGATTCTCTGCCAGTGAAGGTGACCAGCTTGTTTAGGTCTATGAACCTAAAATGTAGTGCTCCCAAAAACTCTTTGAAGACTGGAACCAGAAGTTATTGAACTCGGATTGGCAAGCACAGATTCTACATTCTCAAATGTATTTCATTTTCATCTCTTGTTTAAGAGCAGAGGCTCAAGCATCAAATCACTAGGGTTCAAAATTCATCATTTGTAAAATAGGGATTTTTATAGCTCCTCTCTCTAAAGATGTTCAGGAGAATTCACTGAGATAACCTATGTAAATCTTAGTACAGTACCTGGCCTAAGAGTGAGCTCTCAATAAATATAAGCTCTTGTTGTTGTTATAGTTATCATATGTGCTGCTTCTGCTTTCCCTAAAATCCTACATTTGGCATGTCTGAGTCCAGCCTATTTTCTTAAACTCAACACTGATTTGGGGGCAACATCCAGCCTCTAAGTAGATCTATCATAACAGTTTGGTGAGAAGAATTAGAGTAAAAATCAAGACACACCACTGGAAAGGTGAGACTACTTAGTAGGAGATTTCCACATAATAGTCATCTACAAAGTGCCCTTGGGAGAACAAATTTCAGTACTGTTGAAGTGCTAGCACACCAAGACTCTAAGAGACTGCCAGCCATTTTCAGGCTTTTAATGAGTTCCCCAAGGAGAAGCAGAAGCTACCACCCCAGCAAGCCTTTCCCCACATTTAAGTTGTATATCGTTCAGTTGCTAGTGCTCTGGAGGCTAACATACTGGTACTCTTTGCTACAGAAAACTGAAACAACAAACTGACAAATTCTTGATCAACAAGTACTGGCAATGGAGACCCATTTGGAAATGGAATAGAGTGGCTAACATGAAAAGTTGGACTATTTTCCTTGGGACTTCTGGAAACAGAATACAGTATTTGGGAGTATACAGGACTTTAGGGACTTCAGTCATCTGAACTGAGGCAAATGACAAGGTTTTCATGTGCTTCCATAGCCTGACTGAAATATTATTTTGAGTGTAAATATCAAAGGACCTCATCACAAGATCTGTGTTTAAGAAAGAAAGTTCCTTGCACGATATAAAATTAACACACAGAAATCCGTTGCATTCCTATACACTAACAATGAGAAAACAGAAAGAGAAATTAAGGAAACAATTCCATTCACCATTGCAACTGAGATAACCTATGTAAATCTGTTAGCACAGTACCTGGCCTAAGAGTGAGCTCTCAATAAATATAAACTCTTGTTGTTGTTATAGTTATCATACTTGCTGCTTCTGCTTTCCCTAGAATCCTACATTTGGCATGTCTGAGTCCAGCCTATTTTCTTGAATTCAACACTGATTTGGGGGCAACATCCAGCCTCTAAGTAGATCTATCATAACAGTTTGGTGAGAAGAATTAGAGTAAAAATCAAGACACACCACTGGAAGGTGAGACTACTTAGTAGATTTCCACATAATACTCATTCTTCTACAAAGTGCCAGGGATATACTTTTGTTTAGGTTCATATAACTAAACAAGCTGGTCGCCTTCACTGGCAGAGAATCATGTCTAAAAGATTCTGAGAAACCTGCTGGTACTCCTCTGTACCAGTGGAGGAGTACAACGAAAAGAATAAAATACTTAGGAATAGATCTACCTAAGGAAACAAAAGACCTATATATAGAAAACTATAAAACACTGATGAAAGAAATCAAAGA
>NW_011482274.1:6660-7370 GCF_000754665.1 Bison bison bison
ACAAAGCTACAGTCATCAAGACAGTATGGTACTGGAACAAAGACAGAAATATAGATCAATGGAACAAAACAGAAAGGTCAGAGATAAATCCACGCACCTATGGACACCTTATCTTTGACAAAGGAGACAAGAATATATAATGGAGAAAAGACAATCTCTTTTCACAAGTGGTGCTGGGAAAACTGGTCAACCATTTGTAAAAGAATGAAACTAGAACACTTTCTAACACCATACACAGAAATAAACTCAAAATGGATTAAAGACCTAAATGTAAGACCAGAAACTATAAAACTCCGAGAGGAAAACATAGGCAAAACACTCAGACATAAATCACAGCAGGATCCTCTATGACCCACCTCCCAGAATATTGGAAATAAAAGCAAAAATAACCACATGGGACCAAATTAAACTTAAAAGCTTTTGCACAATGAAGGAAACTATAAGCAAGGTGAAAAGACAGCCTTCAGAGTGAGAGAAAATAATAGCAAATGAAGCATCTGACAGAGAATTAATCTCAAAAATATACAAGCAGCTCATTCACTCAATTCCAGAAAAATAAACGACCCAGTCAAAAAATGGGCCAAAGAACTAAACAGACATTTCTCCAAAGAAGACATACAGATGGCTAACAAACACATGAAAAGATGCTCACTATCACTCATTATCAGAGAAATGCAAATCAAAACCACAATGAGATACCATCTCACGCC
>NW_011482274.1:7741-8902 GCF_000754665.1 Bison bison bison
AATAGTCACAGCACTGTTTACAATAGCCAGGACATGGAAGGAACCTAGATGTCCATCAGCAGAGGAATGGATAAGAAAGCTGTGGTGCATATACACAATGGAATATTACTCAGCTATTAAAAAGAATGCATTTGAATCAGTTCTAGTGAGGTGGATGAAACTGGAGCCTATTATACAGAGTGAAGTAAGTCAGAAAGAAAAACACCAATATAGTATTAACACATATATATGGAATTTAGAAAGATGGTAACGATAACCCTATATGCGAGACAACAAAAGAGACACAGATGTAAAGAACAGACTTTTGGACTCTGTGGGAGAAGGCGAGAATGGGATGATTTGAGAGAATAGCATTGAAACATGTATATTATCATATGTGAAATATATCACCAGTCCAGGTTCAATGCATGAGACAGGGTGCTCAGGGCTGGTGCACTGGGATGACCCAGAGGGATGAGATGGGGAGGGAGGTGGGAGGGGAGTTCAGGATGGGGAACACATGTACACCCATGGCTGATTCATGTCAACGTATGACAAAAACCACCACAATATTGTAAAGTAATGAGCCTCCAATTAAAATAAATTAATTAATTTAAAATATAAAAAAAAGAAAGAAAGTTCCCCTTATCTTCCACATTGTAATTCATTAACATTCCACCATCTCGCCACAAAATAGTATTGTATCCTACCCAATGAAAGAACAAATCTGTTCTGGGTAGGACAGAGTCACAAAGAGAATAAAACAGACAGGGGATGGGGAAGCAAAACATGGAGCAGGATTCTGACAAGCCTGCTCAGTCTGGCAGGACTGGTTCTAATGAATTTTACAAGATTTTTAAAGTATTCATAAGTTTAATTTAAATAACATCTTTGGTGACAAAAATAATATATGTTCCTTGCTGAAAGCAGAAGAGTATTAAGAAAAAAATAAAATCTCCCATAATTAAATCACCAGAAGTTAACATTTTGATATAGTAAATTCTGGACAATTTTCTCTATTTACACTAGTTCTAATTAACACAACTGGGATTGTTTGGGAACATGATTATTAATGGCTATGTAATAATCCATTATGTATCACAATTTCAACATCTTTGGGTATTTAAGATATTTCCCAAATTTTTGCTATTATGAATAATATTGTGTTACATCTTTCTTTAA
>NW_011482274.1:9002-10746 GCF_000754665.1 Bison bison bison
TTTGATTATACATATATATGTATATATTTATATTCTTTTAAAAAAATTCTTTTCCATTATAGTACATTGCAAGATATTGAATATAGTTCCCAGTGCTATACAATAAATTCTTGCTGTTTATCTATTTTATATATGGTAGTATGCATTTGTTAATCACATATTCCTAATTGTTGAACTGTGCTTTTGAACTGTGGTGTTGGAGAAGACTATTGAGAGTCCCTTGGACAGCAAGGGGATCCAACCAGTCCATCCAAAAGGAAATCAGTCCTGAATATTCATTGGAAGGGCTGACGCTGAAGCTGAAACTCCAAATACTTTGGCCACCTGATGCGAAGAAGTGACTCATTTGAAAAGACCCTGATGCGGGAATGATTGAAGGCAGGAGGAGAAGGGGACGACAGAGGATGAGATGGTTGGATGGCATCACCAACTCAATGGACATGAGTTTGAGTAGGCTCCAGGAGTTGGTGATGGACAGGGAAGCCTGGCATGCTGTAGTCCATGGGGTTGCAAAGAGTCGGACACAACTGAGTGACTTAACTAAACTGAACTGAACAACTAGCAATGGTGAATATCTTTTCATGTGCCTTTTGGCCATCTGTAGCCTTCTTTAAAGAAATGTCTATTTAGGTCTTCTGCCCATTTTTTGATTTGGTTTTCTGCTGTTGTTATTAAGTTGTATGAGCTACTTGTATATTTTGGAAATTAAGCCCTTGTTGGTTGCATCATGTTCAAATGTTGAATCCCCGTCCATTGGTTATCATTTTGTTTTGTTTATGGTTTCCTTCTACACAAAAGCTTATAAATTTGACTAGGCCCCAATTGTTTATTTTTGCCTTTATTTCTATTGCCTTGGGATCTAAGAAAACACTGCTATGATTTATGTCAGAGAATGTATTGTCTGTATTCTGTTCTAGGAATTTTATGGTGTCATATCTTGTATTTTGGCTTCCCTAGTGGCTCAGATGGTAAAAGAATCGGCCTGCAATGCAGGAGAACTGGGTTCATTCCCTAGGTTGGGAAGATCCCCTACAGAAAGGAATGGTTCTTGCCTGGAAAATTCAATGGATAACTGAACCTGGTGGGCTACAGTTCATGGGGTCCCAAAGAGTTGGACACAACTGAGTGACTAACACTTTCACTTTTAATTTTATATTTACATCTTTAAGACATTTTGAGTTTATTTTTGTGTTTGGTGTGAGGGTGTGTTCTAACTTCACTGATTAACACACAGCTGTCCAGCTTTCCCAATACCACTTGCTGAAGAAACTGTCTTTTCTCCATTGTATATTCTTGCCTCTTTTGTTGAAGGACAAATCTTGAAAAATCTTCTTCTCTAAAACTTTGCCTGGCTATCCAATTGTTTCCTTAGGATAGATTCTTAGAAGTTAGATGCCTCAACGAAAGGGTAGGAACTTGTATAAGATTCTCAGTACATTTGCCAAATTGTTTTACAAAAAGATTGTCCCATTATATCTTCCCATAACCAATGTATAAACATGCCTTTCCAAGAGCACTAGTGACTAACTGGAGTGTTATCTTGGATCAGCCTCCTAATTTCAAAATCAAAACCATTATCTCATTACTTTACCATCTTTTAAAATACATTTTATCATTTCATACATCAATATATTAATCATTTGTGGGTTATTTCTTTTTCTTTTGTGATTTGTTCATGACCATAGTCCATAGTCAAGGCTATGGTCTTTCCAGTAGTCATGTACAGATGTGAGAGTTGGACCAT
>NW_011482274.1:10846-11236 GCF_000754665.1 Bison bison bison
AAGAAAATCAACCCTGAATACTCATTGGAAGAACTGATGCTGAAGCTGAAACTCCAATACTCTGGCCACCTGATGCAAAGAGCAGACACATTGGGAAAGACCCTGATGCTGGGAAAGATTGAAGGCAGGAGGAGAAGGGGATTGAAGAGGATGAGATGGTTGGATGGCACCACCACCTCAATGAACATGAATTCGAGCAAGCTCTGGGAGCTGGTGAAGGACAAGGAAGCTGGGTGTGCTGCAGTCCATGGGGTCGCAAAGAGTCAGACGTGACTGGGTGACTGAACAACACAACATGATCATCTCAGGACTTAATAAATGAAATTACCTTTAATATGATTGTCAGATATAAGTGAAAACACACAGTACCTGTCTTTCTCTGTCTGACTT
>NW_011482274.1:11336-13430 GCF_000754665.1 Bison bison bison
AAGTTACAAGTATGTATTGTACAACACAAGGAATATAGTCAATATTTTATAATAACTTTGTATGGAGTATAATCTGCAAACATATTGAATTACTATGTTGCACTACTGAAACTAATATATTAATAATATTTTAAGTTAACTGTACTCCAATTTTTTTTAAATGTAAGAAAAGAACAGTAACTGTTATAAATGTGAAATTGAAACTAAACCATTCAGAGAAGTTCCACACTTCTGATTCACCAAAGGGAACAAATTTATGTCATCCTTGTCTTCATTCAGTTATCTTCATTTGCAACAAATTAACAAGCATCAAGTACTCAGATATCATTATATTATATTAGCAACATTGTCTAATACTGATTCACTTGGCAAAGGCCTTTCTTGCAATGCAACCAACACACTTCAAAACAATTGAAGACACTACAACTGTATATTTGTTAACAAACTTTATCTTAAGAATCCGTGTTTCCATAATGAATATACACACAGGGAAAAATGTATGAACTCATATAAAGTAAACACATGAAAAGTAGAGAGGGATGGAGAGAGGAAGCCTGGTAAAAAGACAGCTGAATTCATTAGTTCCTATAAAATTTAAAAATATTTCCACTCAGTCCAATTTATTCTCTGAAAAATGAAAGTGATATGTAAAACTTTGCCCACATCACAGAAAACAGAGTCTACATTGGGAAGGAGGAGGGGAAAGCACTGGTTGTCAAGAAGTCATCATAGTCTCTGCCAATACCATTATCAGTGACAGCTGGTTTCCAAAAGGGTACCTTCAGTGAACCATTAATCAGAGAATAATAGGGACAACAAAAGGCAATGCTTCTCAACTGTTTACCATACTATTAGCAATAGATTCTTGTGGCATATATACTATGTGCATGAATATTGTGCTGGGTCACATGTTCTCAATAAATATATGGTGTGTGTGTGTTAGTCGCCCAGTCATGTCTGACTCTGCAATTCCATGGACTGTAGCCTGCCAGGCTCCTCTGTCCATGGAATTCTCCAGATAAGAATACTAGAGTGGGTAACCATTCCCTTCTTCAGGGGATCTTCCCGACACAGGGATCGAACCTGGGTCTCTTGCATTGCAGACAGATTCTTTACTATCTGAGCCACCAGGGAAGCCTAAATATATGGTAGATTGTAATAAACTGATTGCATAATAGTTCTAGTTTTTAATTCCTTGTATTCATGTCCTTTTATAGTGTTCTCTCCCACTGCCTTTGGGCCTGGCCATGTGACATGCTTTGATCAAAGGAATAGTTACAAACTTGATGTAAGCAGAGGCTTGAAAAGGCACTCATGTGGTTCTGGTTTCAGTAGGTCTGGAAGGGCAGAGCCCAAGCATGAGCATTTTGAAAAAACTCCTTGGGTGGTTCAGATATGCACTCTTCTTTAAAAATCTCTGACTTAGAACATTCATAAGTCCTGAAAACTGTGAATGCAGTAGTTCAGGATTCTTATATAATCCTAAAACATTAATACCTGAGAGAAGCTTTCACAGAAATGGATTTTTAGATTCTGAAACCATTGAAAATACTTGATGTTATCCAACCTGTAGCCCTAAGAAATAATATGAATTGTTTAATCAAGCAACTTTAGGGCTGAAAATGCCTTTAGAAACCTTGCCCACTTATTTTGCAAAAGAAGAAGCTAGTCTACATTAAGGAACAGAGGTAAGAACAAGGCCAAATCTCAGGCCTCTTAGTTTTCAGTTCAACATAGAAAATCTAAGTTTATTTTCAAATGTTAGTTTTAATTTCCTCTACTATTACTTTTTCTCATCAGGCTTACTAATTTCACTAAAGTGAATTAATTTGAGATTTATCTCCTTTTATACTTTTCCCACTCAGTTATAGAAATGCTAATAAATGTGAAATAGTTAAAAAAAAAAGATGTATATAGTGTCAGGAAGGAAGAAAAACAGCAGAAATTGGCAGGCATGAGCTATACAAACCTTTGGGAGAAAAGGGTCCCAGACAGAAGAAATAACAAGGATGCATGAGGAAGAATAAGAGTCAAATGATTCGAGTGAGATAAGAGACACAGAAAATTGCAGATGATGGCACAAAGATTAGTAGT
>NW_011482274.1:14664-15177 GCF_000754665.1 Bison bison bison
CCTTTGACTGTGTGGATCACAATAAACTAGTGGAAAATGCTGAAAGAGATGGGAATACCAGACCACCTGACCTGCCTCTTGAGAAATCTGTATGCAGGTCAGGAAGCAACAGTTAGAACTGGACATGGAACAACAGACTGGTTCCAAATAGGAAAAGGAGTACGTCAAGGCTGTATATTGTCACCCTGCTTATTTAACTTCTATGCAGAGCACATCATGAGAAACGCTGGGCTGGATGAAGCACAAGCTGGAATCAAGATTGCCAGGAGAAATATCAATAACCTCAGATATGCAGATGACACCACCCTTATGGCAGAAAGTGAAGAGGAACTAAAAAGCCTCTTGATGAAATTCAAAATGGAGAGTGAAAAAGTTGGTTTAAAGCTCAACATTCAGAAAACAAAGATCATGGCATCTGGTCCCATCACTTCATGGGAAGTAGAAGGAGAAACAGTGGAAACAGTGTCAGACTTTATTTTTGGGGCTCCAAAATCACTGCAGATGGTGACTGCA
>NW_011482274.1:15427-16009 GCF_000754665.1 Bison bison bison
GGAGGAGAAGGGGACGACAGAGGATGAGATGGCTGGATAGCATCACTGACTCAATGGACGTGAGTCTGAATGAACCCTGGGAGTTGGTGATGGACAGGGAGGCCTGGCATGCTGCGATTCATGGGGTCGTAAAGAGTTGGACACAACTGAGCGACTGAACTGAACTGAACTGAGACTTATAGTAACTTCAGGAATCTGGTAAAAACAAATCCAAGTTATTCTGAAGGAAGTTAATCTATGACTTAAGTTTTTCTTACAGGTAATTTCCAGGTAAATGAACAGCAAATACTCATGGGCAACAAGACACACAAGGGGAAAAGAAAACATGCAGAGTCAATATACAATGGAAATAGACCTATAATGACTTTATATACTGCAATTATTAAATACATACTATGAATAAACTATAGTTACTATAAAAATTTATAGAGAATTTTTAAAGAGAAAATATTGAAAAACAAACTGTCACAATGTTTTGCTCATAAAAGGCATTAAATAAATGTTTGTGGCTTTATTTAATGAACATCTTGCCTTTTCCATGTCAACTACTACTTCATTCACTCATTTTATCCAACAAACATT
>NW_011482274.1:16109-16996 GCF_000754665.1 Bison bison bison
ATGCACACAGGGTTCTTGCTGTCAAAAACTCTCACACCTAGTGGGAAACATATAGGTAGACAGCTAAATATAACCTGGTGGGATTAGTACTCTATCAGGGACTACAATAGGATTAGATAATTGAACATACAAAACTCCAAAGAGCCTTCCAAACACAGCTCTCCATGGTCCTTCTTATTCACCCAAGGATGTGAAAGATTTGGGCAATGAGTCTTTATTTAGGGAGAGCTGCCTAAAAGGTTCCAGCAGATTTTTCCATGATCTTCTGGTCACATTACCAAGCCAGACTGTCAAACTAGCTACACCAGCTGTAAAACCTTAATAAACTGGCCCTAGATGAGGAATAAGACAAAGGTACCGTGGCCAGGAAGACCAAACCCATGTCCAAGGAGCCGTGGCTGCGTGGGTGCAGGAGGGCCTAGAGGAGCTATCCCACGTTGAAGGTCAGGAAGGGTGGCAGTGAGGAGATACCCCTCGTCCAAGGTAAGGAGCAGCGGCTGTGCTTTGCTGGAGTAGCCGTGAAGAGATACCCCACCCCCAAGGTAAGAGAAACCCAAGTAAGACGGTAGGTGTTGCAAGAGGGCATCAGAGGGCAGAAACACTGAAACCATAATCACAGAAAACTAGTCAATCTAATCACACTAGGACCACAGCCTTGTCTAACTCAATGAAACTAAGCCATGCCCGTGGGGCAAACTAAGATGGGCAGGTCATGGTGGAGAGATCTGACAGAATGTGGTCCACTGGAGAAGGGAATGCCAAACCACTTCAGTATTCTTGCCTTGAGAACCCCATGAAGAGTATGAAAAGGTAAAATGATATGATACTGAAAGAGAAACTCCCCAGGTCAGTAGGTGCCCAATATGCTACTGGAGATCAGTGGAGAA
>NW_011482274.1:17293-17670 GCF_000754665.1 Bison bison bison
GAAGAAAGTAGGGAAAACCACTAGACCATTCAGGTATGACCTAAATCAAATCCCTTATGATTATAGAGTAGAAGTGAGAAATAGATTTAAGGGCCTAGATTTGATAGACAGAGTGCCTGATGAACTATGGAATGAGGTTCGTGACATTGTACAGGACACAGGAATCAAGACCATACCCCGTGGAAAAGAAATAGCAAAAAAGCAAAATGGCTGGCTGGGGAGGCCTTACAAATAGCTATGAAAAGAAGAGAAGCAAAAAGCAAAGGAGCAAAGGAAAGATATAAGCATCTGAATGCAGAGTTCCAAAGAATAGCAAGAAGAGATAAGAAAGCCTTCCTCAGCGATCAATGCAAAGAAATAGAGGAAAACAACAGAAT